>NW_007577797.1:723411-784378 GCF_000690725.1 Stegastes partitus
ATTTTCTGATGTTCAAGTTACAGTTTTTAGGGCTGCAAGGTGGATCAGTGGTTAGCATCGTCGCCTCACAGCGTCCCGGTGAGGACACCCGGGATCTTTCTGTGTGGAGTTTGCATGTTCTCCCCGTGCAGTGTGGGTTCTCTCCGGGTTCTTTGAGTTTCTACCACAGTCCAAACAGATGCTGAGGTTAATTGGTGATTCTAAATTGTATAGGTGTGAATGAGAGTGTGCTTGGTTGTCTGTCTCTGAGTGTAGCCCTGTGATAGACTGGTGACCTGTCCAGGGTGTCCCCTGCCTTCACCCTGAGTCAGCTGAGATAGACTCCAACCTCCCACGACCCTAGTGAGGATTAAGTGGTGTATAGATAATGGATGGATGGATGTACTGAAACAGTAAGTTTTCAGTGTTAAATTTTTAAAAAAAGAAACTCTTTAAACGTAGAACATTTAGAAGCAAGTCTGTCTGTAAATATTGTCTGTGTGACTATTTGATTCAGTTTCATAACTTGAGTCTATTGAGCTTGTTTTCAAGTTCAGTTAATTTAACTTTTGCACTTTCACATCTCATAAAATGACTTTAAACTGATCAATCAACCAAAGTTAGTACAGTTATCTCACATTTTTAAGCTAGCAGGGAAACTAGTGTTACTAAGCAGAATTAACTAAAAATGATTTATGGTGTGTAAACTCATTTTTAATACGAGTTATAATATAGCAAGAACAACTAAATAACTAAATAAATGAAAAAAGGAGTCTTTGTTTTCCTCCCATATTATAATGATATATACGTGCTCAAGACAACTTAAAGTGTCTGCCATTTGTTTCAACCAAATCTGCACTGTACCCTCGATAGAATAAGATAATGAAAACTAAATAAATCAATCTGCAGTACTGAGATATGCTGCTTAGCATTTAATGAACTGCAAAGCATCAGTGAAGTAAAAAGCTTCTCACAGATGTTGAAGATTAACAGTGTCCTTAGTGTGGAGCAGCTAAAAGGCGTGGGCTCTTACACTAAATAGCTCTGGGAAACACCGTGGCATGTATGTCTTCTTGATGAAAACCTTACATAAAATGACACGTAAACCTAATGGAAGAGCATATTGCTGAAGGTACATCTGTGAGGCTGCTGACATACTAATGGCTTTTGGAGATTAGTGGGTCCAGACGGTGACTTTAATCTGTTGAGAAGACAATCCATTTTCTCCGTACCCACAGGACACAGATTTAATAGATAGTTAGTGTGGACTGCATTTATCATGGCAGCCACTAATCACCTGTAATATCAGTCTGAATACATTTGATGCCTTTGCTCAGTCACTGTCAGTGTTGGTAGGAAATTGTCAACATTTATCCTTTCGATGCTTCATTTGTCAGTCAAGTTGGATCATTTTGAAAGTCTCATAACTTGTATGACATGTTATATGTATTTGAACTTTTTTTTAAGTCGTTTTATTGGTTTTGCAGAGTGTTTCTGTATTTGACTGTTTTCCTACTTTGCAGGATTTTTTAAACTTGCACAGGTTTGTTTGTATTTTGTTGATGTGTTTTTTTTCCGTCCCTGAGGACTACTGACAGTGATTTTTGAAAAAACTTCAACAGAGTTGGTCACATACAGTATTTGTCTCTGTCACAGGAGGCCCAACTGTTGCTCCACCAATTTTCCGAGTCACTAGCCCAGACTGACAGAGTGCTGACAAGTTGGTTTATATACAACATTAAAAAAGCATCTGCTGTCTTCTGTCACAGAACATAGAAAGTTATACGACTTGTTTGACAGGCCTGCTGTATCAAAGAAAAAATTCAACCTTACCGGATACAGCAGCGTGAGGAACTCAATTATTGTTTTCCCTCTGCTGGTGTTGCTGCACGCCGCCTCAGTGGACACAGTGTAACTTTAAATTTATGATCTTAGAGACTGTATAGAGAAACAGAATCATTGGCATCTCTGAGTGAAAGTACTAAAGCTCCCTTGCACTGAAGGCAGGAAAATAACAATACATACAGATGTGACCAAAATCATTGGTACTCTTGTAAAGAATACTCAAAAGTCCTGTTGTGAAGTTTGCTGCAGTGGGGTCTTTACCAGTATTCTGGTATACAAGGAGCTTAGAGACACACAGAGTGGACCTGAGAATGTAAGTTGACTCAGAATATTGACAAGTTTATACAGGTGATCAATGGGTAGGGAGAGTACAGCATATATAGTAATCAATGGGTGTGGTTGGTTTGTAAGTGGCAGGGTTTAGAAAAGGGTAATGAGATCGATGGATCCGGCAGAAAGTTGACAACTGCAAAGGGGTGAAGAGATCAACAAGTCAAAACACTTTAAAGTAGAAGACTGTCACGTCACGTGGCCGTTACTTACATGCCCATTCATCCATCCATCCGTCCATCCATCTATTTTCTTCAGCTTATCCAGAGTCCAGTCATGGTTGCAACAGGCTAAACATCCCTCCTCCCAGTAATGTCTTCCAGTTCCTCCGGAGGAATCCCAAGGTGTTCCCAGGCCAGATGAGATCTGTAATCTCACTAATGAGTTCAGGGTCTTTATCAGTGTCTCTTTCCAGCTGGACGTGCCATGAAAAAGTCCAAAGAGAGGTGCCCTGGAGACTTGCTAGGAAGGTGCCCCAACCATCTCAGCTGGTTGCTAATGAATGTCCAAGCTTTTCCCCCCCTTTCTAAAGCTACGCCCAGCCACAGTATGGAGGAAACTCATTTAGGCCACTTGTATTCAAAATGCCATTCTTTTGATGACTACCTAGACTAGAGCTTGTGACCATCAGGGAGGTCCAAGGGTTGGAATGTAGCCTAATTGGTAAAATAAGAGCTTTGCCTTCAGACTCAGCTCCCTCATCACCACGATGGTCCAATACAATGACTTTCATGACTGCTAACACTGCACCAGTCCGTCTGTCTATCTTACCCTACATTTCCCTGTCAGTCGTGAATGAGATCCAAAGATTCTTAAACTCCTTCCCTTGGACAACAGTTCACCCCCAACCCAGAGGGAGCAATCCACCAGTTTATGGCAGAGAATCTTGGATGTGACTCTTGTCAGCTTCACACTCGGCTGCATATTGCCCCAATGTGCACTGAAGTTCACGGCCTGATGAAGCCAGCAGAACCACGTCATCTACTGGAAGCAGTGTTGCGACTCTGATGTTCCCAACATAAACTTCTACCCTTCTCAGCTTGGTTCACTATCTTTACATTAGTGTTTGGTTGGACTGGATTAAACATGAAGAGCTGGTGACTTCAGACTGATTCTATGCTTTCTTCTCTTCCATTGTTGGGTGTATTCTTTGACACTAGTGTCACCCCAGAATGTCTAGAAAATCTGATTTTGTTGTGTCTTTCACAGACTCAAGGTGCTGGTAGTAGATGCAGTAAGGTAACATGACATAACAACAAAAATGTTTGTTCTTTGAATTTAAAGCTGATGTGTCTTACTAGAAGAGAACAGGAGGAACAATGTGTATGCCAATATCTTTATTAAAGTTAACCAATGATTACTCATGCATGAACCATGCATCAATAATAGCCTAATTTTATGAAGATAGAGGAAAATATAAACGCATGGCAAACGGCATACGGTCAATCTTTTAGAGACCCCCCACAATTTCACAGATCGTATTTTCAGAGGCGGTCATGTGTTATGAAGAGGACCTAAGCATCCCCCAGGGCCCCTATAGCTCGCACACTGCTTGTCAATATGCATTTTAGCAGCATCTGATTCTTCTGTGATACATACAGTACAACCTGAGATTGATCTGTATTAAATGAGACACATAAAATGGCAAAACCTACACAGTAAATGCAGTTTCATATCAGCGTAATTCAAGAATACAACCTATTCTTATGTATAACATTAAAAATAAAGGGTCACTAAACAATGTCACTCACCAGTGTTGTTCATTACTTGAAAAGAAGAGATGCCCGTCGATCTTTCATGTAAATTTAGCCGTTATCAAACAATCT
Source organism: Stegastes partitus (assembly GCF_000690725.1). Taxonomy (NCBI): domain Eukaryota; kingdom Metazoa; phylum Chordata; class Actinopteri; family Pomacentridae; genus Stegastes; species Stegastes partitus. The sequence goes on from NW_007577797.1 coordinate 727,392, forward strand.
ACTTCATTCATTTATTTATTTATTTAGTCTTCGTCACTCACAATGAAAACCAACCTAGCCTGCTGCGTACTACCATTCGCCAAAACTGCAGACATTTATTACATCTTGACATATGTCATTCCAATATTTTCATTGGATGACTTCGGCTTGGGGCCACAGTAACTGAGACCCGCGACTGTCTACTCAGAGCAGTTTTGGACATGCGCTCCATGAATTCAGCAGTTCTTCACTTAAACACTGATGGGCTGGCCCCATTCTCAGGTGCATCAAGAGGAACTAGGCTACTTGTCGGCATTCTGCTGGATTATACATAAATGTTTAGAACAAAATCATCTTGGTAACATAACTGGTCTTTTTAGAGTATTATTATTCCTGATAAAATATTCTCTATAGATTATTACTCTATAAAGACTGATTTTTTTCCACTTAATTATTTTAAGGCAGCATAGCGCTCCACAATGACATCTAGTGGGGCCAGACCTCACTGGCCCCAAATGCAGAGACGTCACTGATTTTAGTATATTTCATTTAGGCTTTTTACATTTTTCTTTCAAAATTATAGGGTTTTTAAAATGTTTTTCATTCAAACTGTGTTTTATCCAAACTGACATGCAGTATCTCCTAACATTACAGGTAGAATAACTCCAAAAAGATCTCTTTTGGTATCCAATTACTGTTGAACAAGCAGCTGAGGTTCATATTGCAAGCCGTATTCTTCATCCTCAGTGTAACTATGCTCATTTCAAGGCAGCCTGTCATCTCTTGTCAGGCTGCCTATCTGTCCCAGAAGGACCACAGAGTGCACTTATTGACTCTTCACTAGATTTTTCCAGAAAGCAAGACCTCTCCACTACCTTGTTATTCATTCAGGTTATAGAGCAGCTATAGAGCAGATATCTCTTTGTAATTGTCTGTTTGAGCTTTCATGGTCGCACTATAGCTGCAGAAACATGAGTCCTGCTGAGCAAATCCTGTTTGCGAGTCTCTCTTTGAGCCTTGCTTTAACCTGTACTGACTGTGAATTCTATACAAGATCTCTTACAAACAGGAATCCATATGCACCTCTATAGCCAGTCTAACAAGAAATGACCCATATACAGGTTTCACTGATATCCGTCTATAATTTCTCAACCAATATAAGATGTGTTAAAGGACTAAATCTAAAATGTAACTTTTGGCATTATGGCTTACATAGCTTTTGGGGTTGACCGCCCCAATAATTACGGCAATGTCTTTAAGGTACAATTATGAAGATTTTACCTCGAAATGAATCAGCTTCATCACAGCTGACTGGGTATGGTTTCATGAGATTTGCTGATCAGTGACTAGTCAGTCCACTCATTGTCCGACTTTCATGTTGCTAATTCATGAAATACATGGCACCACATTTTTCTAAGTCCCATCCATCTACTTTCTTCCACCTCTCTAGAGTCAGATCGTGGAGGCAGCAGGTTTAGCAGGTTATTCCAGATGTTTCTCTCCTAAACAACATATTCCAACTCCCCCTAGGGGATCCCAAGATGTTCCTAGGCCAGATGAGATATGCATTCCCTTCAGTAAGGGTTGGAATGAAATTGAGAGTTTCATCAGAGCTGACTCAGCTCCCTCTTCAACGCAGCGGTCCAGTCCCATGCTTACATTATTGTGGATGCTGCCCCAATCATTCTGCCCATCTCATGCTCCATCAATCATGAACAAGTCCCAAGATATCGCTTAAATCCCTTGGGCCACCAACTCACCCCAAACCAAGAGGGAGCACCATTTCCCATCACTCGTAAACAAGATCCTGAGAAACCTCATTCCTTTGTTTGGGGCACCAACTGACCTCCAATACAGCAATCCACCAGCTTCCAGCAGAGAACCATGGCCTCAGAAGTGGTGATGCTGCTGAAGGTCACAGCTTGATGATGCCAAAAGCAAAAATTAAAGATATGACCATGGCAGACCCCCATCACTCACTGGAAACATGACTTTGTGAGAATACAAACACAGCGCTCACTTTGGCTGCAAACTCACAACTGCCTCGATGGCCTAAAGGATCTGTTCATCTGGCTTTAACTAACTGTGGCTCAAAATACTGGTTTCTAGATCGTGTTAATGTGTTAAATGTTGTCACAGTGGTCCTCATTCGCAGCTGGAGTAACACAAGAACTTCTGTCTATCATGGTCAGCTCATTAAAGTAATTACATAGGGAGTCTCTTTGTTGTTGGGGGTTGGGGGAGGGTCTGTGGTAAGCTCATTGTCTTTAGGTTGTCATTAAGCAGTTGTTGCTACTGCTGCACGTATGTTAAATGTAACATCTTGGAAGCTCAGTCAAAGGTCCCAGGTGGATGTATGATGTATTGTGTTTGTGGTACCCTTCAGCTGTCAGCATAACGCAAAGCTTAGACAAACAGTCACAGTTGGTTCTTTTAAAATGTTCAAGTCTGCATCTTTCATCTGTTGCCGGCTGGCCATCATATTTTTTATCTGCACAGCATTAGTTGTTGTGTAAATGTGAATATTTGTCCAAGAACAAAAGATGGCTTGTCGCTGTAAGGGCAAGACAATCACAGCTTGGCAATTTCTTCTTGTTCTTCTCATTCTTTGTCCTTTGTTGTACTTAAAACCGTCATTATTAAAACACAATATTGCAGCTAGTCTCAGTCTTATTAAATACATTGAATGACAAAGATTACATCCAAGGACAAATGTGATAATGGCAACCCGTCGACCATCTGCAGGTGCCTCTCAGGCAAAAGTTTGACTTAAACATTGAGGAAGTAAGTCAAAGGGTATTCTAAAGGGTTTTATTTCTGCAAGGATGCAACAACTAGAAGCTCATTTCCAGTTTTTAAATTACACAGGCACAGTGCCAAATAAGCACAGGGGACTTCAAAAATAACAATTAGCCCAGTGCTGCTAGGCCAGGTTTTATGTTTAAAGGGGGAGGCTTAACAGTACAATGTAATATTCTTTATTTTTCCATATTTTCCACATATATATACACTGTGAATGTACATTGTGTATGGTCTGCCTTTGTCTTGCAAACAATCGTCTTGCTGCATTATGAGAATAATAATAGCTACAAAAGCACTCAGAGTGCGCAGACCTCCGCCAAGCAGCTCATTTCCACCCGGTGTTGAAGTCCTGCATTCATTGTATCTACACTATTGGATTCATGGAGAATATCAATGCAACAAAGCACACGGCAGTTGTCATGACACATGGCAAAGAGAGCTAAAGTAAAACAGGAGACATATCAGAGAAATTTCTTGGGAAGATATCAGCAAGAGGGACCCTCTTCCAAGGCTTGCTGGTGACTTGACCTCCCAATGTTACTGACCAGTTTGGCTTTGAGATATTTAGCAAAAACTAGGAAATATTGGAGGAATTCTTGGGAATATTTCAACAAGTACAGACCCTCTTTCAAAACTCACTGTTGACTTGAACTCACAATAAAACAGGTTAAAGTTACGCTGAAATATTAAACAAAGGATTTCACAAAAGTGACATAATTTCATTAACTGTTATTTAACAGATGTCCCATTTTGTTATATTACAGATAACAACCAATAAAATCAAACATTACAATAATAACTCATGTGCTGACTGATAATTGAATAATTATCAAATAATTGAATTTCCCTTCTGGGATAAATAAAGTATTTTTCATTTCATTTCATAAAAACACTAACAATCTCTAAATACTTTCAGATCAAAAATCCTTTTTTTTCCAAAACTCATTTGTTACTGTTTTTTTCTTTTTCTTTTCTATCCTTTTTTTTTTTTTTTTTAAACAAGACTTGAGTGTAAAATTACACACAGTCCCTCTATAGTCAGTAATACAGTTCTGTTATACACACGTGTTATTCAGCAGGAGATCGTTACCTCGTCAGAGAAACGGTCACGATCCACTTTACACAACGAGAGCAGCTAACTTTCCTCTACAACTTCTATTGCATGTCCCTCCTGTTTTGTTCTTTTCAAATCATTGTTCCACTTGGCAGTAACATCTTCAAACATCAGCCAACATGACAGCAAACGTTGTCCAAGAAACAACGACAAAAAAACACCACATCTACCTGCTAGAACTATTCCTCCATCTCCTTTAACAAACCTGAACTGCTCACATCTATCATCCAGTGACGGACACAGTTGCCCATGTGTCTGCTGAGGCCAGGAGGAGAAAGACGTTTAGGAAAGTCCAGAGAAATTAGAAAAACTTGGAGCTGCATTTGCAGTAAACCACATCCACTGAGCTCACTGCTGGACTCAGACCTGAACGTTCTGGAGCTCAACATGGAGACAATGGATGTACGGAGCACCATTTAAGTACAAACAAAAGATGCTGCCACCTCAACTCTGTAAAAAGAAAAACTTAATTAATAAAACTAGAAAAGCACTCGGAGAGCGCAGACCAAGCAGCTCAGTTTCACCATATTGTGATTTCCAGCCAATGTTGAAGTTCTGCATTCACTGAGTCTACACAATCAGATTCATGTGTTGGAATATAATATTTTGTGAAGGCACTGCTAGCTTAGCATTGACACTGACACCATTTAATGTATATTAATGCATGAGTTATGCTGACCTGAAAAGAAGGCAAAGAAGGACATGAGCATCAGTCCCAGGCTCTGAAGGACTGAACACATGAAGGTTATGACAGGTCAGCTAGAAGGAATGCAGCTTCTCTCTCACACACACATACAAACACACAGACACACACACTGATACCAGAACATAGCATGCTTCTGCTCTGATGACGATGTCACACAAAACTAACCACACAGGTACGTAGCTCTGCTTTGTTGAGGCTGTTTTGCACTGATAATCACAACATCCTCCCTATAAGATATCAGCAGCAGCTAACAGAGACAAGTACTGACAGCCAGAGAGGGAGGGTTTTCTTTAAGGCTGCTGTGGATTGGATGAATCGTGTGCCAAGAGATCTGGACAAATCTGTGACCAACGAAGGGAGAGCTAAGTCTAAACCACTATAGAGCGTTCACACTGCACTTTACTGAATAAAACGTTTGAGTTCACCTGAAGCTCCATCCACTGCTGGGGACGTCGGTTACAGATAACAGCTTGCTGCCTGCGATTCTGACCCAGTGATGGATCCTTGATCAAGCACATTATTACATGAAGAATACACAGCATACACATGAATGAGAGAAGTTGTTTGTCTGACAGACTGATGAACCGTCGTTCTGTAATCTCAAATATTTGGTACACTTTCGTTATTTCTGCAGTTCCTTACTCGCTTTTAAGCCAATGGCTAATGCTATGCTAGGCTGGCAAAACTACAGCGATGTTATTGCTAACATAAACAGACAGGAAGTAACTTAAGCTAGGTTAGCACAACTTTAGCAATGCAACGTAAATGAAAAGCATGACCGACGGAGAGCAAAGAGTTAAAGTGAAACAGGAGACATGTTGAGTCATTGTTAATGTCACAACGTGGTTCTGAGCTGATCTGTCAGTAGCTCTGCTCAGCCCACTCCTGTGATGCTGCCTGGCTGTAGCTGACTCCTGTACTACTGAGAAGACGGCGGTGAGGACTGAAGGACTGAATGGAGTCAGAGCGCCATCTAGTGGACAAACGGTGCAATGACGGCATTCTGTGCGACTGTGACACTTAACAGCATTTACTGTTTTATGAGAAAATAACCAGATGGTAAGCCAGAACATCACCAGAACATTGTGCCATTGTCAACACCTCCTGAAATTTTCATGAAAATCTGTTCATAACTTTTCGAGTTGTCTTGCTAACAAACGAACAAACAGACAAACAAACAGATAAACAAACAGACAAAGTTAAAGGTTAAACAGACAGTTATAACCACCATTACATATCACCAACTCTGTGTTTCCCCTGAGGTCCTGTGCTTGTTCTCTCAGTGGATGTCTCTGGATCTGGAGCTTCACTTCTCTGATCTGCAGCCGCTAGCCTCATCCACCCACAAAATACTTATATTTATTGCTCCGTTCTATTGCTTGGTCTCCATCTGCTATCCTGTTTTCCCCACCCCCTCATCCCCACTCTCACCCAACCTGTAGAGGCAGATGGCCTCCTTCACTGTGTCTGGTTCTGCCGGAGGTCTTCCCCGCTTGGGGGATTTTGGTTCCTTCCCACCGTTGCCAACCGCTTGCTCAGAGGCAGTCCAAAGGCTACTTTGGATGGGTTCTCTGTTTAAATTCACAAAGTCTATGCCTTACTGTGATAAGCGCTGTGTGATGACATATGTTGTAAACTGCGCTATACAAATAAAATTGACTTGACTTGAATTGACAAACAGATAAACGCAGGCTAAAACATCACTTCCTTGGCAGAGGTAATAACACAATGACATTCTGTCTTCAAATTGCTGATTTTTATTTTTCAATAACAAACTGTCAGAAAATCTATTTTTCTATTTGCAAACAAGCAGCAAAGAACATTGGCAGTACAACATGATTTACAAATACCGACAGGAGGTAATAAGCAAACAAGCTGGCTGGAATATATATTACATATTAAAACATATATCTATGTGTATGAAGGCTGATAGATAAAAAGACAAAGCAACCATGTGGTTACAAAGTGGCCACACCTTCAGGCTTTTATCTTGGGAGGAACATTTCCTATCTTTCATTACATTCATCATGTGGTGACTGAGAAACCGAGTATCTTCTGCGAAATCTTGCCTGTGAGATTTTGCTGAAAATAAAAACATGTTACCAAAAATAATCAGAAAAAGAGATCAAATATACACTGCACACACTACATACACTTCATAGCTCTGTCAATGAGGTATTCTTCTTCTCCCTTCAGTCCCTGAGGCTGGTTATGTGGCTGCTCTCAGTAGTGTCTCTGACAGCACTTTCATAACCATCACACACACACACAATCTGATGTTATGTGCAGCTGTTTAGAGAATATGCTGTTTGAAGAACACACCGATCTATGAAAGCATGCTCAAATGCCACTGCAGCACAAATAAAATAGACTACCCATACAAATCAATCACACCTTCATTACAGTTACTCATTTCATACCATCATGTTAGTTCAGCAGCAGGCTGTTGAAGAAAGAAATTGCTTATGTCATTATCGGTCAAATTAATTTAAAAACACATATGCATTTCCATCCTCATAAAACATGTGCAAAGCTTACTTAAAAAAAAAAAATCTACATGAAGAGTTGTTTGTTAGCTTGTTGTGTCTGCTTTGTCGCCGCAAAGAGAATTACAATTCTATTAGCAGAAAAAAATAGAACAAAGGATCTGAGTTACTGCAATCTTTTCTGTTAATTCACTATTCTATACAATAATTAGGACAATCTGTCAAAAATATTATTAGAAAACATATATAAAATTTTACATCTGTGTTGTGCATCAGTGACATGGTTATTACCGCTGTGGTGAGAGCAAAATACCACGGCAGCCACTAAAACCACTGTCAGGTTTTCCACTGCAGAATATATGGTATGGCTGCCTTGTGACTTGAAGGTTAAATGCCTGTAGTTAAGCAGAGCATTCAGTGGTCTTGAAAAACCCAAACGTGCCCTGTGGAGACCATGAGTGGCTGTTAGGCATCACACCCTGATCTCCTACAACATTAAAACCACTGTCAAGACAAGAACATTGATCATCATGTTACAACACAATGTTCTGGGGATCCCTGGCTGTTGGCATTAATGGAGAGATCACTGTGACATGTGCCGCCCACCTAAACACTGTTGCTGACCAAATGACCCCCACACGGCAACAGCAATCCCCAGTGCCAGCAGCTTCCCCCGGCAGGACAATTTGCCTCACTGCACCACAAAAACTGCTAAGGAAAGGCCTGAGGAACATGACAAAGAGCTTGAGGCACTGATCAAGCATCCATGGGATCCATCAGACCAAGCCTTGTCCACAGAGGACCCAAACTATCCACTGCTAATGTCACTGTGCCTGACACCACATTACACCCCCACAGAGTCCGTGCAAACAACTGATCAGAGCTGTTTTGGCAGCATGGAGGGAAGCCTACACAATATGAGACACTTGGTTTTAATATTGTGGCTGATCGGTTCATATACACAGAATCTTTTACATGAATGCTGTGCATTCTCGACAGAGCTGTGGTGGGAGCAAAATATCATCATGATAATGTGAGAATGACCATGAAAGCTACTTTAATGTCAGGTTTTCTCATAATAGCAGAGCGTACGCTGTATGGTCGACATGCTGTATTCTAGAGAAGTGAAGGTTAAACAACCTTAAGGTAAGTGCAGCTCTCATTCTTAAGTGGTTATGGAAAAACCAGCCTTGTGCAGACCATAAATGGCCAATAAGCGTTACATATTATTTTATTACATAAGTTTTGCTCTAAATTTAAGTGTCCCTCCTCGTGTGCATGACCACATTCTCCACATTTTTATCCCCCCAGTGTGATACAGTAAATCTGCATTCAGAAGAGGCTCTGTCTACAAACACTTTTTCTCTCGCCAAATCCTACCACTGATAATAAACATAACTTTTGCCTTTGGCAGTGTTTTAAGTGTTCAAATCTCATAGCGCCCAGTGAGGAGCAGAGATCAGGGGAGCACATGGATGCTTTCCAAATGAGCCTGCAATTTTTTTCCCCTGCTACTGCATGTCACAGCCGTCAGCCCACTGCCAACTGCCGCTGCGCAGTGGAGCATGCACGCTGACTGGCTGAGGCTGACAATTCCCATCACACTGAATTGCACTTCAACTTTAAGAGACGTGCTATTCTAATGTCTCACTCTAAATGACTTCAGTTGAAAAAGGTACAGGCCTTCAGTGTTCTTGAAACTAGCAGGAGTGAGAGTAATATCTAGTATCTAATATCTAGTACACTTGTAAATAAAAGCCTGATAGAACTGTGCTTTTCACTGTGCAATTCATCAAATCTTACAGGTATCTGTAGGATTTACACTAGGATAAGTTTGCAGTACATGAGCAATGACAACACTGTTGAAGCTTTTAACATAAAAATCTCATGTAATCCAACATTTATTTTTTTATTGTTGTAAAACAAAATGAACAGTCGTAACAGAGTTCTTCTCTTTAAAGGCCCTATACATTTTTCTCATTCAACCTTCTCAATTTTACGCCAGTTTTAAACTGTTTGGAAATGTTTTTGGGCTTTTGACTATGGGGGTCAGTCGCAAAAAGGTAATTTCACACTATCTTGCCAAGATCTTGGTCAGTTAAATCAGATCACACCATACCTACACCTGAAGCAGGTTATCTGACTGTTGACTAATAATCTCTTGATAATAATCCTCATAATTTTTATGAAGTCAAAAATTATGGTCAGCATTCTTACAGCTACATCAATTTAATATTTCAACAATGTTTAATTACCTTTCTTTGTATTAGGCCACTATTCCCACACTTAATTAAAACGTCACAGACAAGGGATTCTCCTGCAATGTTTGAAACTGGACACATGAAGCAGCTATAGGAAATGCAATGTATTCATCACTAAACTTAGCTCTGACTACAAAAACAATTCGTTTTTTGGTGTTTTCTTGTCAGCAGATTATTGGTTTTTGCAAGTAAGTATGACAACAAGACTGAAAAGTCACAGCAGTGAGTTATGACTCCTCAGAAGCGTAGCCGACATCACTCTGTCCTGCTGTTGTTTGAAAAACTCCTGCACCATAAGTAGAGGAAAACAGACCGCAGTTGCCACTGTGAGTGACTGATTCTTTGTTAAAACAAGATTGTTTGACTGGCTTTGCTGTGAACACATGCAACTTAAGCACGGCTTTGGTATTCATGTAAAGCTCGGGCAGGGTTGTATGAGGCGGTTGCTGTTGTTATGGTGACGAAACATGTCACCGCTATGATCTTAAGCGCTACAACAATAATGGTAATGGAAGGATGTTTTTTTGTGGGGTTGTTTGTGTGTTTTTTTTTTAATGTTAACCTTGATTTTTGCTGAACAACAGCTTGACATTTTAAATCACGTTTTCCGGGTCTTTACACTCTCTCTGTTTACACCATTCTTTGCTATATACACCATAAAAAAAACATTTACAAGGGATATTAGGAATGATTCATGACTACAAATGTTGCAGAGCTTGAGAGTACATTCAACAATGGAGCTAAATCATCTCTGAGTCATGTTGTTTGTGAATGCAACACATGATTCTCCAGAAGCCTCGTGCTTGTCAAAGTGTCACAGCACTGCTCAGGCTCAGTCTGTCTAAATCTGGGACACTTTTTCCAGGTCCTCCATCACCAGATCCTGCTCTTTGATATCATTTCTGTCAGCCAAGCACTCTCCCTCCTGATACGAGCACTTCCCATTTCCCACTAACACCGATCCACCTCCTGAGCCCGATCTGCTGAGAGCGGCAGGCTGGACCGGGACCACGGCATTCGCCCTGATCCGATGGGAGTAGGTCCTCTGGTGCACAATGTCAGCAGAGCACAGCTGAAATTTGAAAGCTGCTTGGAAACCTCTGCGGAAGTTCTCATTGAAGAACCCGTAGATGATGGGGTTGACGCTGCTGTTGAAGAAGGCCAGCCAGTGAGCTAAGGGATACACGTAGATATTGATGACTCGATGCTGGTGCTCTTTCAGGCTGGCGTAGTCGCTCAGCATCATCAGCGTCCACAGAGGCAGCCAAGATAAGATGAAGAGCAGAGCCACGACCAGCAGCATCATTATCACTCGCTTCTTCTTCCTTGAAATCGTGTGCCTGCCTTCAATGCTCAACTTGTTGTGGCCGCTGCCTTCCCCGGGACTAATCCCGCTGCCCCTCATCGGCGGAATGGTGGTCTTGAAGAGGGTGAAACCGATGCGGGCGTACATGATGACAATCAGGCTGAGAGGAGCGAGGTAGATATTTGCAAACAGGATCGTGGTGTAGATTTTCCGCATCTCCTGATTGGGCCAATTTTCTCTGCACCAGTAGAAGGGACGAGTGTCATTGTTGCTGCCAAGGACTATTCGCACCCTCTGCTCCTTTGTGACCTGGAGCATGACCCCCGAAGGGCACATGATGGACACGGCAAGGACCCATATAATGATAATAATTAGTTTTGAGGTGGCGATGGTCAGCTTCTGCTTGAAAGGGTAGACAATGCAGCGGAACCTGACACAAAGGGAATTGAAGGAGATGTGAATGTTGTTTTCTTTTTTTAATAAAACGAACACCTACACAAGCACATAATAACTAGTAATGGTATAAAAGCACTTACCTGTCAACAGCTATTGCCACTAGAGTGAACACAGATGCTGACACAGATATCCCTTGAACCATTCCGCTTAGCTTACACACTACACTTCCAAAGGGCCATCCTGCATAAAGGAGAAAACACATGCTATTCTCTGTGCATAAAATGTAAAGAATTGAGAATAAGTAGCTTCTGTACCTGTGATGATGTTGTCCACCAGTGTGGTTGGCATGCAGAAGATGCCAACCAGCAGGTCACTGATGGCGAGGTTGAGAATGAACAGGTTGGTGACGGTGCGCATGTTCTTGCTGCGCAGCACGATGAAACACACCACCCCGTTGCCCACCATGCACACCAGGAAGATGAGCAGGTAGGAGACAGTAAAGACAGCAGCCACAGAGGGTTTGTGGAGGTACAAATCAACGTAGGTGATGTTCTGGTGCAACAAAGGGTTTTCCGGAAACCTCGAGGAATTGGAAGGGTTCAGCCCCTCCCAGGTGGTGTTGAGAACTAGTTTTTTGGTCATTATGTTATCTGGGTGTAAAAGAGACAAGAAGATGTAGACAGGGTTAAAAATCCAATATCACAAACTCAACTAATTACAAACCAGAACATCACTACACATGTCCTTCCAGTAAGAGAGCAATCCTGCAGACGAGAAGGAATCAATTGGTAATTACATAAAACAATGGAACCTCGGCAGAGATCAATAATCCAATTCTTGCGTCTTTGTATGGAAGTAGGTGGGCTGATTCAGTCAAGTGCATGCTCTCTCACACAGCAACAGGTTGACCAAATTGATTCATCTGTTTTGAGAGCAGGGGTGAAGTGTGCTCATTGACTTTTTTGCCGATTAGTTAAATCGTCAGATCCAGCATTCTGGGAAGGAATGAGGTTATTTGGGGGATTTGTGCATTTTGTTTGAGGGGAAGCTTTGTTCAATTCACTGCAAGGTTGTGGTTCTTCCTTCTGCACGACGTGATTAGTAATTAAAGTTAAGCCTTTTTTTAATTGATGTATCCTTTTGCAGCTCAACGTCTGCTGTGCAGCTGTTGGTCATGGACTATAAACAGACCACAGAATGCTGAGCTCACACAAAATATTCACCAATGTAATGTAATTCATCAACAATTAGTATTTTAATGAGGAAACATATATGAAATCACACAGACAAGGGCATTTCATTTTCACACTAAACTGCATTTTCAAAAATGGTAACAGCTCCCACAACAAACTATACTAAAATTAGCATTGTACAGCATTTTAGATTGTAGATTGATTGTCAGGGCAGAACAGATTGCTCCACTGTGACAGTTTGACTCTGATCTTCATGTTACAGTCATTGTAAGACATCATAGACGGTTTGCTTTCACACTCTTTGTTTTGTTGCTCCTGCCACAATCAGGTGGATGATCAAGTAGACATAAAGACAATTTTCACAACGCTATGAACTTGAAAGAAAAAGTCCATTCCTGCAGATGCACAGCCGAACGGAGGAGTTAGACAGCTTAATCTTTACAGAATACAGAATATGAGGCACCTACTGTGCTTTCAAAAATCTTTACAATGCCTCAGTGACAAATGAATGACACTTTGAAGTATTTTTCTGACAAAGCCCTTTTTTTTGGTTAAATTTGCAGTCACACAGTTTTTAGGTGAATAACAGGTGAAGAACATTTTTTATATATTCAGATATTATCATGAAACTTTTCCAGTTGGTTACTTACATTGAGACACTTTTTTTTTTAATAGAAGTTTTCTGTAATTTTATATTTAAGTATGCAAACATGCACACATTTGCATAAATATCTAATAAAATATTCACCTAGATGTGTATTTTGTAAGAACATCATGGAAGCAAATGATCCCAAATCTCAAAGCTGAGCAGTGCATGAACAAGCAATGTCTTTATTTGTAATGTCTTCCCTTAATATCTTTGTGTCTGTTTAAGTAACAAAAATAAATCATTTGGTTTATGTATGATCAATAGTTTAGGTGTTTGGATGAAAAATGAGACAGACTGTGTAGGTTAAGTTTAAGTATCTCAAATAATTGTACACCAGACGCTTGTTTTCTTACCTTAAAGGAAATGGTAGTTTAGTTTCACTCCTTCCTTCTGTTCTTACAGGTGTTGTATATCCATTTGACTGAAATTCCACTCATTTAGAGCAAAAACAAAAAAAACCATAAACACACACACACTCTCATCCCTATGTGAGACCCTGTGCATCCAGTCAGTGCGCCTGCCAGGCACCGACTGCTGGAGCACTTATAGAAGACAGAGTGGAGAGGAGGTTCACTTGGGAGAGATGTGCTGGGTGGTGCAGGGGCTGGGAGCGCTACATGTTTGGAGGCGTTGTGTGAACTGAATATAATATTAACACTATGCACAGCCTCGTTGCATCTGAGCAGACACCTGTTGTCGTTGGAATCAGCCAGACAGATAGATACTGAGGAATGCTTGTCTTTCATTAACCTTCCAGTTATCAGCGTCAGTCCTCCTCCTCCCTCCTCAGTGCTCGCCCCTGCACTGATCAGGGTTTGCAGTTCTCACCCTTTCCCCCTCACCCTTCACAGCTGCATTGCTTAAATGGAGAAAAGTCCAAGTGGTCCAAGGTCTCTGCAGGTGAATTAGACGTAATTGCAGCGGAGCATTTTAGTTTGTCGTACATGTTGATTAAAATGTTTCTTGTGGGGCTGAGGCATTTATCATGAAAGGGAAGAAAACAATATTGCAAACAGAAGTAGCTGGAGTTCCTTACAAGGTAGCAACTAAAAGATAACAGGCTGAGGGATGAGAGGCAGAGGAGAGATTGGAAAAGGCTCGATATCTGATCGCTTGAGAGTGAGAATGAGAGTAAGCGGTGAGGGCTGTCTGTGTGAGGTCATACCTGCGCTGATACATCGTAAGTACAATGCTGATTTGAGGAGACATTAAAATGGAAGAACAAGCCTTCTAATGTGGACGGCATACAAAATAGTTCATTATTGTCAATGTTAGAAAAACCCTTGAAGCATCTGTAATGCAGATTCTGCAGAATGCTTAATTAAAATGCATTTAATACAAACCCTGTCAAAACTGTAGGGATTCCTACCTTAAGGAGAAATAAGAGGGAGAAAACACATTGTCAGCTACAGTTTGAATGAAGCATGACATTTTAAAATAGAAAACTACATTGAATGCAGCTGACGGCCTCGTGTGATGGCAGGCTGTCATTTAAATGAAATTACATAAATAACATAAGGCTGCAAAAAGGCTTAAGCTCGTGGCTAATGGCACAGTCAAGTGGCCATTTCATCTATCTGGCGAACGTGTGTTAATGGATGCATGGTTGTTGTGCAGTGATTATAGTCATTGACATCAAGGCGTCAGTGCTGCTTGAATTGTTGAAATCTAGTTCGTAGTGATGGATTGTCTGGAAGTACTTTCACTGTTACTTGCAATTAAGAGCCACATTATTTTAATCTAAGTAAAAATATCAAATTATCCATCAAGGGATTAATTAACTTCTGCTGTTCCTCTTCTTGCCCAAGGCTACTGAAAAATAACAGCTAATAACTGTGCCCTTTTTTTCCCCCACGTCTGCCTTCACTCTTGCCTCCAGGCTTCATAATATCTATCCCCTCAGTTAAAAAAAAAGAAAAGCTGATTTCCCATATGTCATCATTTTTCTTTCACCTGACTGACCTCTGCAAGACGAGCGCTCGGCGCTAAACCCCTCTTTATTTTTATAAACTGAATTTTGAATAACTTTTCTTTAAATGTGTGCTGTGTTTTATCACTATTAATAGAATGACTATGGGGGCATGGTGAGTAGGTGGTTGGTGCTGTAGCCTCACAATGACCACAGTTGGTAATCCTGAGGGATTAAAGCTGCTGCTCAGCTGGGGTTCAATTGAAGGCCTTTCTATGAGGAGTTTGTATGTTTTCCTTGTGCCTGAGTGGGTCATGGTAGACTAACTGGTGATTTTAAATTGGCAAAGTGTGAGCACAAATGACTTGGTGTCTCTTTGTATACAATCTATTACCTATGCTGACTCAGGGTGAAGGCAGGGGACACCCTGGACAGGTCACCAGTCTATCACAGGGCTACACTTAGAGACAGACAACCAAGCACACTCACATTCACACCTACAGACAATTTAGAATCACCAATTAACCTCAACATGTTTTTGGCTGTGAGGCGACGGTGCCAGCTCCTGAACCACCATACAGCCCAAAAGTCAAAAATATAAAGGTGTCCTGCTACGTCCTATTGCTCTCTGCAGTTTGCAGGTCAGCATGCTCTTTTGACCAGAGGAGGATCTGACTGAACTCAAGGTCATGACACAAGCAACCTGTCAGTCACTAGGTAGCCCTGCCCTCACATATACTCTGCTTTATTGTCTATTTCACTCCAAATGGGACCATAACTTTTAAAATGACAACTTTGCTGTATTTGAATTTTCTTTAAACAAGTGACTGAGACCATAAACTTAATATGAAATGTTTACTGAGGTAACAAATCAAGTGAGAACTAAAGTAATTATCTCACACTTGTATGCAATCTGGTTTGGGATTTGTTTTTTGCAACCAGAAGAGTCGCCCCCTGCTGGCTCCAGGTTCCTCCCACAGTCCAAAAATCAAATCAATCAAAACATACACTATGTGTGAGCTAACATTGTTTACATTTTGCAATATATTTTGCATGGGATGTGAGAAATGTTTGGTTGTTTTTACTGAGCTTGGAAAATCCAGTTTCACTCTGTTTGTACCTTCACCCTGGGATAACATGCAGGACAACCTCAATGGACTCACAACTACATTTCTTTTTCCTTAGGCCACTACTTTACTTCTACTCTTATTTTACTTCCAGCTTTTCAGTTGATTCATTTGTTTTAAAATTGTAAATACTCTAATTTATGCCTTTTTTAAAAATCTTATTTTACTATCTTTGCCTTTTAATATTTTTATTGTCATTCTTATCCAAGTTACTTATTTGTGTGACTACATCTTTCATTTTCTTACTTGACTATAAATAAGGCCTCCACATTTTAATGTAGGCCTGAGGATAAATAAAGGTTGATGAATGAATGAATGAATGAATGAATGAATGAATGAATGAACATGGATGCAAGTGGTTATATTATTGTTCTGGAGGTTTTCATTCATTCATTCAGTAATCCATTCAGGCCTATTTCATGCATACATGGGGATTTAACAAATATATAATTTGTCAGCACATTTTGACCTTCAGTCCTCATGCAAACACAGTTTTTGGTCACCTGAAACTGAGCCTTTAAAAACTCCATCTGCAGTGTTGACATGTAGACAGAGAAAACAGTGTCAGGCTTGCGAATTCAGAGTGTGTAGCATTATGTCTAATAGCCAAATTTTCCTTGATCTTAGGACTTACACATACATTTACAATGACTTATCCACTGTGCTACACATGTAATTCCCACCCTCCTTCCTCAGTGCACCATTGTTATTATCCTACCAGAACTGGTAACAGCTTTTGTTCAGTCTTCTGACTGCCCAACTCGGTTTTTGTGTAAGGATTATATGACCACTTGTTGTTTTGTCTCATGACAGCACCTCAGTTGTGTTTTTTTGCATTTTTATGTGGAAGTAGACCTACAAGCCCTTTCTCACCAGCAGTGTCACCTGACCTGCCTCTCCTTTTTTTTACTCCGGTCATCAACCCAGCTCTTTACTACTCATCTGCCAGACTGTTTTTGTTCTGTTTGAGCTCTCGATCAGTCTTTGCTTGCTTCAAGCCTTTTCCTTGTCTTGTTTTTGTAACCTTTCCTTTTATCCAGTAACACTCATTTTGCTTTTACTTGTGGGAGTAACAAGTCACGCTATTAGATCATTGTTCACATTTCTGATATATATAACCTAATTAACTACACTGACGCTGGCTCTTTTGTCTCACAGCAGGAAAGTCATTAACTTGAAGCCACCATCCAGCTGGGTTCTTTTTGTGTGGCGTTCACTTATTCTGTCAGTGTCTTTGATAAAAAGACGGCTCCTTTACACAGTCCAAAAACACAGCTTTCTTAAACTGGAATTCTACTGTTTATTGCCTATAATTTATTTTCTATACAACTGCCTTCTCTACAACTGAATGGACACCATGAAAAAAAAAAGCAAAAAAACAAAAACAGGAGCGGCTGTATTGGTAATCACAATGGGTGGAAGGAGAGTGGGCTCATAGAACAGACGGCACAAGTCAGTAACAAGTCATACATCTGTGACTCACAGAGTTAATGAGGTTGTTAATGCTTTTCTGTGGACTGTTCTCCCACTTTTCCTGAAGGGAGGTTTGAACACCAGTGTGTAGCTGCAACCCTAAATGACATGCAGAATCCAGCATCAAAGGAGTGTTGGTCACATTCTTTGAGCACTGCCTGTTAAAGCCACACCTGACTACAGAGTAAACTTTTTGTGTACAGCTGGTTGAATTTAAAACTCATGTAAACATTACAACCGAAATTAGATCTTTAAGTTTTTCTTTTGGTCAGAAAATAAACCATTTTACATGCCGTGTTTATATTTTTGTTTAGTGTAAGTGAAAAGTTCAATGATATCAAGGAAGAAGAGTCATTTCTGCTGTGGCTGCATCAGTGGTGAGATTTATAACATTTGATGCATTTGAACAGTGACCACTGTGATTGTGAGGGTCGGTTTAGACTTGTGTACATTGGCAACCGACCTTCTGTGTCGTTAAATGTTTTGGGGACTAACAAATTTTGAGTTTTTTACTGTTTAATTTGATTTTCAAATGCATGAGTTTGACCACGACTGACATTGTGGCTATAGGTGGTGTCTAATATATAAACATAGTTGTGGAAGTTTTGGAAAGCTACATGTATTATGTTAAGTCTTGCAATTATTGTTTATTATTTGGAATGTTATATACATTATTTTTTACCATGTATGGTAAGAGCTTTTTTTGTTTGTTTTTTCTTTTGTTTGTTTTTTTAAAATCTTGAATGCTCCCATTACAGGGACCAGATATAACCTGGTCACTATAATGGAACCAAACTTCATCTGTAAAGAAAAAATGCATCCTGAGTCATTTTTGTACCAAATGTGGCACATTCAGTATAGACACCACCTAACAAGACTAAAATGACTACAGTTTTGTTGCACCAAATCCTGTACAGTTAGAACAAGTTCAATAACATCAGTGTTTACTGACTCACCGTTATAATGCTGTTGGTTACTCTCTAACTTACAGTTTTTATTAAGCAAAGTAAAACTTCTTGTTTTTTCTTCACCCCTCAGCTTTTCAGATCTCATTCTGGCCTAGTGATTTCAAAATGTTCTTAACTCTAGAGCCCAGGGATGCCCATTTTGGCCTCATAGTTTTGTGGCTGTTAATTAATAAAACTTGAAGATATTTTTTTCATGTGGAAATTTTCAAAACTAGCCTCGAGCTTACTGGATTCATCAAACTAGTAACTTTAGATACAGGAGGAAAAAGAACAATATTTTTCTCCCACATGTAGTGGAGTAATAAAGGAGCATAAATACTGAAGTAGGCACTGCAAATATAAACAGAACTTAAGTAAATACACCTAATTAATGTCCCTCAAATACATATGAATGTGAAATGAACCTAAAGTTTATCATTATAATGACTAAGAATTTTGTTTGCACAGTGGTTTTCAGTTGTATTTATCGCATTATTAAATTGTCAATCCCTCATTTTATAAACTCTACTTAATAACTCACTGGAACTCTGTGAATCGTGATGCTTAACATCGGATTCCTTGCATAAGCATGAGAACAAAGGATTATTAATTAGCAGTGACATGAAGAGCATAACAAACAGCAGACAGTCAAAATAAACCATAAAGCAAATAGAGATTCATTTTAATGGGTGTGATGCTGCTAATAACAAATCCATGGTTGCACTGGTTGGCCAAGTGAAAGACATTTAATTAAAATGTCTTTTAAAAAAACACGAAACACAACCGACAGCATGGCCTCGTTGAATTACCAGTAAGGCCCACAGGGACGTCACACTAATGGCTCCTCTTTACTGAGAAATGACACAGTGAACAAAGTCTGGACAAGCAATCACAGGACACCGTTATAAACCTTGGAGACCGTGTCATGGGAGGGATGGACTGTATGTGTTGAGAGCCAGCGGGTGTTCTGTCAGTTTATTACGATGAAAGCCATTAAGGTGGGAGCAGTGTAAAAACAAATCTGTAGAATACATCCTAAAGCCCTGATATAGTGATTTGCATTTAATTAACTGGGGTAAATCCACCACATGTTTTGACCAGAGAGTACCAGCCATGCCACATTAAAGGAATACGTTAAAGTCTGCTTGATGCATGACACAATCAATTACCAAATGTACCCTTTGATTGCAATGGTGTGGAATTCAGTAGTAATAATAAACAAATTTTCTATAGCAATATTAATATATAGAGAAATAAAAAATATACATATTTTGCTAACAGATGACTCCTGATAGAGATCAATAAGTGTGTTGATGTGTTACCATTCACAGCTTGTTTTATAAAAGTCCTCCTCCTGAGAAAATCAAGTAGATTTGTTTTACTTTTTTAAAATGTCTACATGTTGTTTTCATATGCTAGAAGACATATCATGAGGAAAATAAGCAGTCAAAACGGCAGCTGAACATTTCCAGCTTAAAGCTGCAACCTACCAATGACAGTCTCAAAAACACAGGCTCAGACTTCTAGTTTCCTACATTACAAACCTAAGGAACCAATCCAGTCAACTTTCATGATGAGACTTCCTGTATTACTATTCTTCAGAATTAGTTCCGATTCTGGGATCCCAGATGTATATTGTCAGCCCCAAATCTAAGTGCTAATGATCTGTTATTGACCTAAGAGTCACGTGCCTCTCGTTGAAACTTCTAATCCAGCATCTCACTGTTGTCATGGTGTCCCAGCTTTGCTAGTCTGGTATAAAGGTAAATAGAACAGAACAGGAACTGCAAATATAATAGAACACCTTAGAGCAATCCAGGACAACAGAACATGCATAACAAATTATTAAGTAGAATTCAGTCATGATTATGTGTTTCACTTGTTCACTGTTGCACCAATCATCCACAACAAACAAAACACCTGCCTAACAACGTGTAGGTCTCCTTTGTGCTGCTAAAACAGTTCAGGGCATCGACACGGGGCCTCTGGGGGTGTCCTGTGGTCAAAGTAACATCCACATGAATGCCAGGACCTGAGGTCTCCCAGCAGAACATTTAATGAGACGATCAGTGCTAATCATTTGAACTATTAGTGGCTTGAATGCTGTGGTGTGAAATGCTGATGTATTCTTAAATAAAATGTAAATGTATTAAGCACCTTTTATGACAGCAAGGTTATTTGTCTGGTTGTATGTCTGTTTCTACTCTTAGCATAATTTGATTTATTTTTTGGAAATTCTGTCACATTTTTTAATCAGTTTCAAGAAACTAACCAGACTTTTCTACATCTCTCTGGATAAGACTTAAAGAGTTGTGAGTTGTGCCACTGTGATTTGGACTCAGAGAACATTCACATGTTTTTGCATGTGCTGCTGGGTTGCCAGATAGTGAATAATCACTGACCTCTCTCACATGGACCTAAGATCCTTTCATAAGCAGCTTAATAGCAGTTACAACTTCAGACCTGTTTGATTTAAACCCTTAGTAACGTTTTATCTCTCATTTAAAACCTAACTTTTAATGCCTAATTAGAAAGTGAGAAACACAGGAATGTTCAATAATCAATCGCCAACATTTAAAAATGCATTATTACTAAACAGAGACTTACTAGAAAGCATTTTTCACAACACAAGTTACCTGTTGTCAATAGATCTATAATTCTTTGTTTTATTACTGAACAAATTAGTCACAGCTGATTACACACCCTTTATAAAGAGCAAGTTGTAATCTTCAAATTCTGCCTTATTTATTACAGATCTGCTCTTGTATTTTCACTTTGAATCTTTATATTGACAGTGTTGACTTGGTCATCACATTTTTCCATTTGGGTTTGTGTTTATTACCTTGAAAACCCTGCTGAGTCTGTGCCTTTATGAAAAGAGTCACTGCTGCCCCCTTGAGCCAAAATCTGATGCTGAGTTAACACCATATATATATTTATGTCAGCATACAACATGTATTTATTGTAGTTTCTTTGTTCACATGGTGAAATTTTAAAGTGTAAGTGTTTTAAAGGGTAATGTTAATAACAAATGTAATGAACTAAAATATATTAGATTTATCACAGTTGTGAGAACACGTGCTGTCCTGTGAAGCAGAAGTACAGGACAGGACTCTTTGCTAAGTTAGTCTCGTAATCCTTCCTGAGCTTTGACAATTACACCATCACTCATATTCAGTTACTCAGACAACGGCTGCATTATCCGGCAACATTAACCTGAGCAGATGTCAGGGAAAAAATGTGGACGATCTCTCTCGCACCAGAGAAGAAGTTAATTATTAGACATTTTTTCCTCTTGGCAATGAAAAGAAAGTGACTCATAGTAATGAGACAATTTGTTTCATTACAGCCAACTCAAGTCGTATGATCGTGGAAACTATGCAGCCTTCATTTCTTATCTTTGCTGTGAGACTGAACACTGACAGCAGCGTGAGATGAGTCTGGCCAGAGTCATTTGGGAAGCGTTGTGGACAGATGAAGTTAAAACTTAGGTATTTGGTCACAATGAGGAAGGAAGAACAAAAAGATAGAAAGAAGAGCTTTCCTGCTGTTCAGCATGAAAGTGGAAATATTGTGGAAACATAATACTTGGGGTTGTGTGGGGCAGCCAAGTAGCGCAGGAAACATCGCACAAATGGGATCCACTATCAGTAAAAATCTGGACACAAACATCATTTGGAGCACTTAGTCATTTGAGAAACCCATCCTCGCTGTTAGAATGATTAAAACACACACAACAGTGTATTTAAGAATCATTTGGACTGTTTTATTGCTCTCATTTAAACACTACTTCATAAAAAAACACTGACATTTTCTTCCTTCTGAGTAACCTATGGTTATTTGAGCACATAAGATGCTTGTATAAAATTATTTCAGTTAGAACATCAAAAATATTACATTAATTGTGGAATCAGAACGAGAAAGTCAAAAGGTCAAGATATACAGATCACAGCACAAAGTGGAAGACAATGTGGCTTTTGTGTCAAAGCAACTTTAACAGTCTTGTGCTTCACATTTTAACAGCATATCGATGTGACTGCGAAAGCATGAATTAAAGCCCTTCTTTACACTACAAATCAGAACCAGCACCGATTGTGCATGTGCTTTTCTTCAAGGTATACATGTACATTTCAAATGATTGGGATGTATTACACTCAGATATGCATTAAAATCGACTGAATCAGTTCTAGTCACCAGCACATACTTCAATCAGCAACAGAACCGTAATCATGTAAGTAGACTAACGAAGGAAAATTAAAGACTGATGCCTTTCACTGCTCATCAAACTGTCACTAAATGGTATTTAGATAAAGCATCGATGCTGCTGTCTCAGTAAAGTGTTGATCTTAAGTGAAGTTGCACAATTTTTTTACCCTGTACACTAAAAAGTAGTAGTTTTTCCAGGACTGGAAGTCACAACATTGTATCTCTCACAGTGATTGTTGATTTGCATTATAAAAATAACATAAATTAAAAAATAAAATACACAAAAAGTACTTAAAGACTGAAAATGTGTCACATGAACGGACGAAGAAGAATCACATTTTAAAGCAAAATTCAACTCAAATAGCCTTTTAGGATTGAGTTGATGGTCAAGTGTGTGAGAACATTGAACTGCATTCAACAGATGGGTAAAATACCTTTCCACCCAACTTCAGCATTAAAAAAAAAACATCAAGAAACAGATGTTTTATCATCAAGTAAAGCCAAATTTAGACAACTTAAATACTTGCTTTTTGGGATAAAATGTTTGGGTGGAATTGTCCTTTAAAACATTGCAATTTGTACATAATTAGTCATATTGCCAAACAAAAACACCTTAAGTGTCAGAACAAGAAGGAAACAGAGTGTAGATTCAGGGATCCTATGTAGTGCCAGTTGAAAAATAAAATCAGTGTTTGATCAAAAATCATTGCACAACAGATGTATTTAATATATAATGCCTGGCACCTACAGAAAATAAGAGGTAGAGCTACAAACGGGTAAAATACATCTATAACTCCCCGGAACAGGGAAACGACAGCCGAGTGGATACAGATCACAGAAAGTATATCAAATTTCAAAAAATTAGGGATGTTAAATGGCAAAGCCAGACATAAAATTCAACCAGCACATTATTTTTGCTGAAAGTTTAAATATAATAAATATAGAAAATAGAAGATTAGAAAACAACAATAAAAGTTCCAGTCTGCAGGGCACTGAACCATAAACTCCTCACCATAATGAAACATGTTACTCTTACATTACCTTCTGGATGTGTTTATGAATTCGCAGCCTTAGATGAAAGCTAGAGATAAATAATTAATATGCCCATAAATACAACATTAAGGTCTGCTCATGACTGTGCATAGATCAGATTTTGTAGCCCTTTTGTTCACGACAAATAAAGAAGGAATCCCGTTTGCCTCCAAATGCAGTACCTCCGCTATGTTTGAATCCCGAGACTCCAGCAGTTATGACTTAAAACCTTCAAAAACAACGAATAAAAACAGTACTATGAGAAGAGATGCTGGCTACGGTCAGTATTATTGAAATTAAATCTATTAGAAAGTGTGGAAAACTCCTCCTGATGTGTAAAGAGTGGAAGAAAAGTGGTGTATCTGCTCTAAAACCACTGTTATTCTACAGACTTAATGTATCCTGGACCTCTTTGATGCTTGATAAATTATTTGCACACACATTAATAAGATATTGACGTCCCATAAAAACTGCATACGGACGACCTCGAGTGGCCCCTTTGTTTTCTGCAAAGAAATCCTGCAGATGAAGAAATGGATCGTGTTTCAGCCCTTGTTAAAATTCAGTACCACCAAAGTGTTTCAACGTTAAGACGAATACTTCCAGCCATTCGGATTTAAAGCCTCATACGAGAAATATTAAAAATTTGAGGCGGTGCCATAGTACAAAAGAGGATGTTCTGTTGTGTCTTTGGACAATTCTTTCACAGATCAGTTTCAGAACCTTTCCTCCGGATGAAACCGTTATCCTCAGAGTCACGGCGTAGTCGAATCTGAGGCAAATATTTTGTCCATGAACCTCTCTCAAGGCTGAAAGAGAAGAGACACAGAGTTACGTAAATGTGATGTCTAATGAGCTATAATTTATACAGCATGAGAGAGGAAAAAAAAAGCTAATGTGATGCATCTGCCAGCTGGTACTCACTTACTCGGCCACAGTGGGCGACTCGTAGTAATGCTCAGCACGGTGAATTCGGGTTAAGGAAAGTCTCCGACTGATCTCCTGAAGGGAAAGGACAGAGTAGCACTGTTACAATCATGAATTTCAAATAGAGAAGCAGAAAAAAGAAACACAGCAAGCACTGCAAAGCCGCTTTTAGGATTATTATATTAACAAAAAACTATTATGAATAATTCAAACAAACAGGTTAGAGCAGCATTAAAAAATAGAAAAGCAGACAGGTCTTTAAAGATATTAAATCTTATAAAAGCAAGAGAGCGAGGAAGACTCGGAAAAATGTGAGCGAGAAGCCTTTAAAGGTGGAGATCGAGCAGCCCTTGGAGCTACAGCAAAGCAAACCCTGGCTCGTACTCACTATCCAAAGACTTATCCCCCAACATGGGCTCCTGTTCCATCATATCCATAGAGATTTTTATACTGGGGACATTTTCACGGTAGGGGTAGTCAGACTGTGGGAGGAGGGAGAACATCAACACAAATGGATATTTTTTATGGTGAGGATCTACTGGAGGTCGGCTAGTCAAACACAATGACAATGGACACATGACAAGGTAGGAAACTATTTGTGTATTTACTTACAAATTCCATGTCACTGTCAATGCTTCCCTTCTTCTTGTTTTTCTTTTTCTTCTCGTCCTCCTTCTTCTTCTTATCTTTCTCTGGGATGACGTCGTCCAGGTAGCTGAGGTCATGTTGGGAGAACACCCAGTCCATGGCCTTTCTGACAGCAACCAAAGCCAAAATCTAAAGGAAAAAATTAACACAAATATCTTGATTATGCTTCCTGCCCAAATATCGAGCCCTGTGTATTTGCTTTTTAGCTACGTCAGCCGTTTCTCACCATGACAGGGAAAATGATGGCGGCCACAGTGGACTTGAGGATCCAGAGGAGGGCCAAACACAGGCCCTGGATGAAGGTGAAGAGGTGGATGCGTCTCTGGGGGACGTGGCGCAGGTAGATCAGGTCCGGCTGGTGCTTGGCGGGCATGAGGAGCAGCTGCAGGCGATCCATGAACTGGCACAAGCAAACAGGAAGAAAGGCCAACAGGTCAAGAGACTGGACATGTTGCAACCAGAAGCTGAACAATATCTGTGTAGTAGCCGATGTTAAAGATATTCATTCATTATATTTTAAAAGGTGTGGCTGTTACTGTCAGTGAGTGAGAGGCTTGTACAGACAGTGTTAAGTCTGTATTCAACTTTGACTTGTTAGCAGCAGTGCCAGGAAGTAATACATCACAGTAATATATGTACTTCAGTGTGTAGGATAAAGGGTTAGATTTTGCAGTTCATTTAAAACTTATCATTCCAGTGAGGTTTTTGTTTTGTTTTTTTTTCTTTTCAGCAGTTTGTTGGTGGATTTTTGTCTCTGTGTTCAGACTTCAGAGGTTATGCCCTAGTCTGGCACAGGGACTAGAAATGTGAGGAGACATTTAGCATCTACCTTAGGGGCGAAAAAGGACAAATACATCTCCAGCCATTGCAAAAGTTGCCCAAGTTGACATTTTGTGTTTTTGCTGCTGAATGGTTTCCCTTCATGTGCTTGAGGCTACCTTAACTACTTAAGTACTCTATGTCTTTGCATACATTGCATCTTATCTCCTAGCTAGCCATCTGTAGCTTTGTATACAATGTGTCTTAGCTGATAGCTGGTCACTAGTAACTTTGCATATATTGTTTCTTTGCTGTTAGCTAGCCACTTGTAGCTTTGCCTACAATGTGTCCTGGCTGCTAGCTAGCACTAGTAACTTGCATCTTGGCTAGCTAGCACTGGTAACTTTGCATATATTGTTTCTTAGCCGCTAGCTAGCACTAGCAACTTTGCATATATTGTTTCTTAGCTGCTAGCTAGCACTAGTAACTTTGCATATATTGTCTCTAAGCAGCTAGCTAGCACTAGTAATTTTGCATACATTGTTGCTTAGCTGCCCGCTAGACATCTGTAGCTTTGCTTTCATTGTAGGAGGGTGTGTGAGCAGGAGCCCTGCTGTACTCCAGCTAGGCTAACATTAGCCTCTGATGGTCAACACATGCTTCTTAAATGTAGTCTGGCTAAATTATATTGATGCTAAATTCGTAAGATGTGATAAGCAGGAGTGGAGACTGTAAAGTTTAAAGGCAGTTTGCTGGTGGTGCTGTGAACAAAGTAACTGAACAGGTAAGGAACTTTTGTGTGTAATATTGTGTTCTCTCGCTTCCTGTTCCTTCACTCACAATCACTGCATTGTGTTATTTGTCTGAATGTATGCTATTGTTGTGTCATAGTTAGTACTTACTAATGTGTTGTTAGTTCATTAAATGTATATAAATATAAGCTCAGTGCCTCTACTGTTTTGTTGTTCACATTTCAGTCACTAACCTACATGGATTCCAGCTACCAAACTTTTATAAATAACCATCAATTGAAATAATTTCCCCAAACATTCCTGAGGCTCTTGACAGCGCAACAAGAGCTGCTTCATATGCTGCATTATTATATGAATCTGATGTGTATTTTGCTAGTCCGATGTCTGTTAGATTGTGTAATAATTCTGCATAAGCATTCAAACCCCATTTGCGTGAACAGGCCAGGGGGACTCACCTGGACACCATTGAGCGATGCCACTCCCATGTAGAGGAACACACCGTAGAGAACAGGCATGGGAATGAACTGAAGAACACAGAGCACAGCAACAGGTGTTAATGTCATGTGTGGCAGGCTGTAGTCACCTCAGTTAAAGGTAAAGAAATTACATCAATTCAAATGTAAGAGCGCTTTCATCTAAGTAAGTAACAAGAATTTTTATTTTTGGCATCACTGCTTAGTTAAAAATAGACCACAAGCAGCTTTTCTAGGAATGTTCTTATAGTGGACACATTGCTGTGATCAGTTGGTGCAGGTTTGATAAGTGTGTGTTGAGTGTAAGCCAAGGAGTCCTGTATGAACTTTAAAGCAGTGGAAAAGAAACCCAGTAAAACCTGCTGCAGAAATTTTCTATCTAAATATAGAGTATTTCTTTATCTTTTGGTGATATTCACAACAGAGGATGATCAAGTGTAAAATACATTTGAAGCAGCATTAATAATTATTGTGCGAGTCACTCCATTGTCATAGATGAATACAAGAGTTTAAAGAAACATGAATTCAGTGTCAGAACCTGAAAATCCAGAAAATGCCCACAAGGGGGCGCACCAGCTCCAACTATCTGCACTCGGTGGCTGCACATTTAATGTTTGGCAGCTTAATGAGGGAATGGAAACTCAAGAACTCACTCCGCTGCAATTGGAGCTTAAGCCCTGATGAACATGCTTATTTCACATCGTATTACTTCAGCTATGGGAGTTCCTAATCGGATAAACAAAAGACTTGAAATTATTGTAAATTTAAGAGGGGTGACAGGAGTTTGTCCTAAAAGGGGCGGACAGTAATCCATATTTCCATGGAAGAATTAAAACATTGGAGCTGTACCTTTAGGATGGGGGCCATGAAGACAGAGAGTCCCGTCAGGAGGAACACGAAGATACCAGTGACTCTTTGTTCCCTGGATTTGTGGAGGAGGGGGGGCAAGAACAGAAGTTAAGATCCAAATCAGTGCAGATGAGCAATTAAATATACTTTTTTGTAGCTGTCTCAGTCCATCATATGCATCTCTGCCATACATTGTTGATACAGTGCAAGCAGTGGCTCTGTGTCCTGCAGCTTTACTTTTACTTGTTGCATATGAACAAATATAGGGCTTGACAGGAGGCAAAAGTCATAAAAACAATGTGACTGCACAGTGAATTATTCATGATGCGCATCTCAATCATAGGTAGACTTAGGAAGCAGAATATTATTTTTCCTGATCTCTGCTTTGACCATTTAAATGATTAAATTAGGCTGGTTCACTCACACACATTTTCAAAATGATTCATAAAATGAAAAACTACATGCAGGTGCAATTATAGATCTCATTTTTTGGCACATGCAGTTAAGTCTTTTTTGTACGTATACTTGTGGTACAAATTATACACACAGCACCGTGGCTCATGATGCTATAAACTGTTAATCTGCTTTATAACCGTCTGCTAGGAGATTTATTTACACATGGGAATCCAAAATGAAAGCAATTAACTACCTGGCACAGACAAATGTAAACAGTCCTCTAGGGAAAAAAAAGAGAAAGCTTTGCTCTGGACCAACATGTTAAAAATTAAATTGTTTAAGTGATGTCGAGCAGCTGCCTTTACTCACCTGACACCCAGGAATTTGGGCTGCTCCCCGGGGGCTGACGTCTGGGTCTCCATTTTCAGAGAATCAATGTGGGCGATGGAGATGACAGTGGCAGCCACGTACCACGGCAGGCCCATGAAGGAGCAGATCACCATCAGGATGGCCACCCAGAACAGGTCCAAGTGGTACCCGGCCCCTTTCTGAGAGGAGGCACGAGGAAAGAGAGCAGGACGGTGAGTTTGTCCAGAATGACAAACACTGGAGGAGATATCATCACAGTGAACCAAAACACACAGCTGAATCATGCATCAAGTGGCAGCGGTTCAAAGAAGATTTTTCCAGGCATCAGAAATGATCTTGTGATCTCGTGGTGCAGATTCTCAGTATGCCATCAGGATATTACACAAATAGAAAGCAGTGTCAATTATTACATTTGTCCTGGTCCTATGGGTAAACAGCATTTGGACTCTGAACATTTGATTTTTTTTTTTTTTCCCCCATTATCATTTTTTTTAATCTCTGAACTCCAAAACCCACCAGCAGGTCTAAAAGGCATAAATCAAAACCACTATTGTACATCTCATTTTTAAAAATTGTCAAAATAAACCATTTGCACAAAACAGATTCTGTAAAAAACTAAAAATTCTGCACTCCTCGGTACAACCATGAAGCCAATGGTGACTCTGCTGCAGTCATGTGACAAAAATCAGGGACTTTTCAGCTGATCTGCAGGTGGTGCTTACACAGAGCAGACAGGGGACAAGTATGGAAACAAATGAAAATCTAAGTAGTAAAATGTCCATGTATTTAGAGCTTACATCTTTTGTAGTACTGGTAAAGTAACACCTGGGGGAACTTGGGGAAAATGTTGCACATGCTGATTTTAGATTTCTGAGATTTTTGTTAAATAATCCAAGAAATTCCACTTCAGTTTTTTTCTGTTCTTTTTTTATAATGATGAATGACATTAGGCCTCTGTTTTATGGTACAAAGGACATGTTGAAGTTATCTCCGTTTCTAGCCATGGTTGTGCTGTTTCCATAGAGATGCAGGACTTTATACCTCAGTAAAAAAAAATCAGCCCACACTGAGTAAAAATGTGATGGGAAAAAAATACAAAAAATGCCCAGAAACTGCTTCAAATTAAGGAGGTTTAATCCTGATTACAGTCCTTTTTTCTGTAGAGTTTTATCCATGAATGTGTTAATTTACTTCATCCTTCAGAAACCTGAAGGTGGTGCACCCACCTTGAGTTTGTGCTCTTTCCTGTTGACGATCACAGCAGTGATCTGCTGGTCCATAAATATCAGGATGGTGACCAGCAGAGCAGGGAGGGCAGACGCCAGGTACACCCACCAAGGGTTTCCTCCAAATGGAGGAATAAACCAGCCCCTCAGCGGACTTGTGGGCTAGACAAAATTAGAATGAAGAAGAGGAGTGTTAAAATTTGCCAGTGTGGGTATAGACCTCTGATCTGAACTGATGAGTGCAACATTATTTACACATTCCAGATCTCTGCACACAAATAGCATCTTAAACAGAACACAAAACATTCCAAATAAATCAGAAAGAATATCTAATTTGAAGTGGTTTGTTCAGTGCTCAGACTTTCTGAGTGTGGTGAACAGAGTTTGAAATTACTGGTGCATCATTACAGGACAGAAAACAGTGAATTAAGACTCTGTGGTCAAACAAAGCTGGCTCTGTGCTTGCAACCATAAGACCATCTGTGTTCTCACATCACCTATAATCAACTTGTACCCGTTCCTCTACCTAAGGGTGGCTGAGGGAGAGGGGGGGCAGCCAGCTGAGGAACATTTGAGCTTGGAAATCTCCAAGAACGGCTGTGTCTTAGTTTCAGGTAATATGTATCTTACTGGGCAAGCTACAAAGAGAGCATTATGTTGGGATTTTAAAGAATTACAGAGGCTTTCTAGCAGAAACATGGATCATTATCAGTGTAATCAGAGGAAAGCGCAACTGGCTGACCATTGTCACTCTACCAAATGCACCGATTTCAGTTGAAATGACTCTTACAGATGCACACATTTTTCTGTAAGAGGTCCTGCAATGTGTGTTATATACCTTGAATTCACTTGGCACTATGAGCTTTGGAGTGTCCACACCAACAAAGGCGTCCACGCCGCAGAAGAGAAGAATGGTCAAGATGATTGCAAAGTCGCTGATAAGCTTCCTCACCTGGAAAGACACAATCACAGCAGGTCTGAGTGTTTTTCCTTTTTTGAAATTTGTGGTGGTGTGAGCGACTAATTTTACTTGTGTTTGACAAAGAAGAACACCTGTAAAGCATGTAGGAAACAAGCACTGGAGAATGTTACCTTGTTCACGTTGCACTTTTACTGCTGCAGTTCAGTGAGTGCAACTAAACCTGTCATTTAAAGTATGCAGACAGTCACTGGGGTGCACTCACTCAACATCCACAAAATGCTATTTTTGCTTGTAATGGAGTATTTTTTAAATGATAATTCCCCAACCATTTATCACCACGCACTCCTAATTTCTACCAGTGTAAGGTCTTTATCTATCTTTATGTCCTTTTGGAGATTTATGTCCAAGATCATCAGTGTAAGTGGTGGCAGGTGTTTTTTTTCCCCTGTTGACAATGTCTAAAAGTGCACATCTTTTTCATGTATTTGTTTTGTGAAGTGACAAGAGAAGGAATATGCAGCATTACTTTGCAAGATGTGCACTGATTAGCGTCTGAGGCAAATTATAGGTAAGTAAATTCCTCCTAGAGGTGGGTATACACCATATACCTCCATACACGCACCAGTACACCTCTGAGTAAAATCTAAATGAGGCCCAGTAATACATGAAGCTGACATGGAGTCGCATAACTTCTTTGCTCAAACTGTTTTGAAATCTGACCTTGAAAACTGCAAGCATCTGCAATGCAGTGTTCTCAGTTATTGTTCACTCCTTCTGGCGAGGATTCATCTGCACAAGGCCAGAATTTGAAAACAACTGCACACATCCAGAGTTAGGTGTCATCGCTCACCGTGGTGGGAAAGAAGCGACTTGTCTTGAACTTCTTCAGGCCCATGGAGCAGGTGTAGGTCCCGAAGAACAAGATGAAGGACATCAGGGTGATGTCAGGCACAAAGCCACAGTTGTCGCCGACTAGCCGCCCGCCGTACTTCTTACACTGCTTCATGTTCAGGGACGCCCAGGTGGCGTTCACTGGCTGGAGACACAAGGAGGTAAAGTTCACAGCGTTTGAACCAAGAAAGTAACAATATTTGGAGAAAAATAGCCTTTAAGCAATGAGTTGTGAATCCAAACTGCTAATGCTATGCTACTAAATGTCCAAAGAAGAAAAAAAAAAAACTAGGACACCACATACCAGATCAGTACTGTTTGTCCAGGCAGAGAGATCGAGGAGTTCTGATGAGTTGCCTAGAGAAGAGAAACAATCTAATCTTAAAATGGGAGCACTTCTAACACTTGTAGTATCAAGCGTAGAAACCGTTTTCAATCTGTGTCAACATCTCTCACAAACATGCTGCCAGGTCGCTCACGACACACAAACTGATAGGGCTGATGAGAAAGTAAACAGTGGTATCTACAACATGACACATGCTAGTGTCATTTGTTATTTCTACTGCAAACACAGCAAAAATATGTTGAGATCTTTGTTTAACAAATAAAAAATGTAGCCTCTATGCCAAACGGGAAAAGTCCAAATACAACTATTTAGCTTTAAACATCTGGTATCACTATTACTGAAGTTTTGATGGTTCAAGACAACCAAGTGGTGGCATCTGACTCCCGTGATCAGTATTATTGGTTTAACTCTTCCTGTAATCCATCTTTATGTGAACATTCCAGCAACCTGCAGACAGAGTGCAGACTACGTACCAGGCATGCAGCGGCAGTCGTACTGAGTGACCAGGTTGGGATCGTAATCGGAGTTAATCGGGTTGTGGTGGGCCAGCTTGATCATCTTTTTGAAAGCGTCGTAGATGAAGATGAAGCTGATGAGGGCCGAGAAGCCTTCCTCCGTGAACCGTGTGAAATACTGCACCAAGAAGCTGGCGTCTGTGGCGACCAGCACCAGACAGAATATACCCGACCACAGGCCGATCCACAGCCGGAACTCAAGGTAGTCGAAGCCATTGTCTCTGGGGAAGAGGGAGTAGTTAATTGTGAACTGAAGGGTGTGCCTGCACCTTTATATTTTATTTCCTCAATAATTATGCTCCTACCAGGAACTCACTGAACTTTCAGCTTCTCCTGTTGAACCCGAATAGACTTTTAAAAGATCTGTAAATATTAGCTACCCTGTGGGGTTCTTTAAAAAGCAGAACAATATTGACTTTAAAGCTGCTACTGTCATCAGGCTCCTCTCTGCAGAGCTCTGCTGGTGTAGTATTCACATGATATTGAACAGCTGTAGACTGGCCAGCAGCTGCCACTGACTCAGCAAGCGTTGACTTGAGGCATGGAAACATTTGGGGGACACAGACATTCTTCACTCACAGTGTAAAATTAAATGAGGGTGAATTATTAATAATGGAACATAATCAGCATGGTGTTTGGTAATGCTAGAAGTCTCTCTCTGGGTGAGGGAGGGAGTACAGTGGAAGGAGGAGGGAGAAGTTGGCATCCCCCCCTCCCCCGGTAATATTACAGGACCTCATGTCTTTTCTCGAATGCACTTGATTACATTTTCTCCTGCATCTTGTTCTACACAAGGATGTGTGTGGTTCTGTTCTGGTCCCCCAGTCAGGAAGCTGACGGCTAAAACACATGGGAAATTAACAATCAGCTGGCAACAGCACCCTAAACAATCTGTTACTGCCAAGAGACCTGCAGTGAGCACAAAACGTTCTGGTGAGCTTTTGCTCCAATAAACCATCTTTGATGCAAAGTTGCCAGCCTTCTTTTTTTAATTTTGAAATTCCTAACGTTGTTAATGTTCAATTCATTTATTATTTCAACAGCATCAGTCCTTTGGGGAAAGACCACAATCTATAAATACCTCCCAGGCCACTGCTCCTGTTTTTGAACTTGGCTTCACCCTCGCTTATGCTCACTTTATTTAAAGTCAAAGGATAATTTTGAGCAACTCACTTGCTGAAAGTGAAGAGGAGTCTTTCAAAGACCAACACCGGGCCTGTGCTGCTGAGGATAGTCAGGGGTTGACCAGCCAGCAGACAGAACACTGCTCCTGTCAGTGCCGTACCCAGGAAACTTTCCAACACTCCCTGCAAAAAAAAAAAAAAAAAGAGACTTTACACACAGCTAATGAAGCAATTAAGTCCTGCAAAGTATATAAAAGGAGATAAGCACATTCATGTGGTGAGCATGACTCCAAATCAAGCATCTTTATGAGAGGAATTGTTCAGCAGGCTGGTATCAGTATGCACAGTTTTTAAATAGAATTCTGCTTACTCAAATGAAACTATTGTTTTACACATACACACTGAGCAGCTGTAGTTCAGGCCCATCAGGATAGGCCTGTTTAGTTTCCAGTCATGTCAGGTTTTCTTTTCTTTTTTTTTTTACGACAGACCTAATGCTAGATAAGCGATTCACAACAGCTCTGAAGCATGCGCTGAGAAAGGTTAAGTGAGGGGAGGGATTCCCTTTGTTGTGCTCAGAGTAGAAGGGGAGTGACACCGGACTGAGGAGCACCGGTGGTGGGGGGAGGTCACTGGGAACACAGCCGTGATGAGGCTACAGTGGCTGAGTAATCTGGATCTGTGGTTATTTACAGCCTTGGCAAATCCCCGAGGCCGATGCCCTGCAGGTTTCTTTGTCACAAGGGAGGCCAAAGCAAGCACCTTGATGACTGGACAGCCTTTTACGCTCAGCTATCAGGGGTACCTGGCTGGATGCAGCGAGCAGTGAATGCAAGTGTACCACAGTTGTAACAGCGCTCTCATATGGAATCCTGCCAACAGCAGGTACAGCAGATGGATGCATTACGAGCCTCTGAGCTCAAAATTACCATGGCTTATCAGCTGAAGTGACTGTACGAGTTTAACATGCGGAGCAGGGTAATGATGGAGGTGAAAACAACAAACATCCTAAAACAAATCCAATCTCTTGCAATTAGGTGTACACAGAATAAATGCAGTACAATACCCAACTCATGGGAAACATATTCTGGTGGGGCTACAATAAAAAAATAAAAATAAAAGAAAAGCAAAATGTGCTCCATGATTAAAAGGAATGGAAGAAACAACTGCTACACATGTATTCAGAGCAGAAACATTATAGCCATGCAAGGACATAAGAGTCAGTTTACCAGTTCTTATCAGCTCTTTAATCTGGTAACCTCAACACTGTGTGTGACCAGAATAAAGGCTCTGAATTTCAGCATTACAGTCAGTCTGAAAATGAAGGAATAACTCCTATAGAGTGCCTGATTTACGGTCTTTTATGGTATGAGAACTATTGTGATTTACGTCTCAGTTAGGAGTCTGTGCCACCTGAACCCAAACTGGATCAATCCAGACTCCGATCCAGCTCCATGTACAGTGCTCATATTTTTTCAACTTCGTCAGCAGTAACACAACTTGAATGTTCAGACAGTTCAAAGTAAACACATCAGTTTGTTTTTCCTTTTACTGTGTGCCAATGTTTTCACAGGAAAAAAAAAAACCCACTTGCTGTAAAACATTACAATCAGTTGGAAAATGATGAAATAACATTCTACAAATTTAACTTAGTACATTAGCTGTATCTAAACTGTTGTGATTGAGCTCAGTGAAGCTGAGCTAAAAGCCAGGGCTACCTGAACCCCAACTGGACCAATGTGGGTTTAGATCTAGCTTTAATGACTGGTCAAACCTAGGCGAGGGACAATCTTTTAGGCGTGTTTAACTTTGTC
This sequence comes from Stegastes partitus, assembly GCF_000690725.1. NCBI lineage: Eukaryota > Metazoa > Chordata > Actinopteri > Pomacentridae > Stegastes > Stegastes partitus. The sequence goes on from NW_007577797.1 coordinate 762,989, forward strand.
AGAGCTGATACCACAAGTTTATTTTTGTTAAGAGATTGTTTCATTTTCAGTGAGCTTTCCCTTTGATTGTGCACACTTGGTTTAGGTAAAGTCAAAAAACCACAATAAAAAAAAAAAGTGGGACGGATGGTTTACCTGCATGTTGTCTGTCGCATCTCCAAGCAGGCCTCCAAATGTGATCGCATTCGTGACCGTGCCCAGATAGATGAACAAGATGGCAGACAGAGACTGGATATGTAGCGCATCATAGAAGTCACTTGCAAAAAATGGCAGTTTCCGCTTGATATCCAGGACAAGACCTCCACAGAACCTTAAAGACAGAGCCGCTCAAGTTAGCAAGCGCAGGATTGTTTAATGACAGATGATGTGCAGAAGGTGGGGAAAGAAAAGGATTACTGGAAATATTTTTGTCCAAGTTTCCAATGAAAGGAGACTTGTTCCGAACAAAGACAAACAAAGCGTTATTCAATAGTGAAGTGATGTCATTGTTCTTTACTTCTGTGTGGAACATTTCCTCGTTTGAAACTTACTGGAAGACAAAGACTCAAATTTTTTTTCTCAGCGTTGACTTCTAGTTCATAATCCTGACGGTATTTGATTGTCATCAGTGAAGGTATGTTTTATAATCTGGATGATAACACCCTCGTCTACAAGGCTCATGACATCCTCTAAAAGCTTTTTTCTTTTTTTCTTTTTTTTTAAACAAGAAAGCATCAAATTTCTTTGTAAAGCCACCATCTCTGAGGATGATGTGATTTCTTAATTTCTTAAAAGAAAGTGAAATCTTAATTACTTTCTCGTGCGCTGGAGCTCCTCTCCGACTTCGTGTCCTCCTCCCCCGCCGTGTCCCGTATCGTGAGGAGTGTCGCCGTTCATCTGAGGTGGCTCTAATCCGGCGTACATGTTCTTCCTTTAAAAACAGAAGACGTACCACAAGCCTTCAATAAACTCAAGCAAGAAGAAAAATTGAAATGAAATCCATCAAGATATTTTGTCTTGTCAATCAGTAAATCAGTCATCAGCAAATATGCCTTGTAAAACATGAAATACTGTATTGAAACTTAGAAAGGTTAAAAATGTACGTCACATAATCCACCAAATGTAAAGCATATGGAGAAGAAAACTGACCAAAAACCATTCATGTATTTGTGTGAGATCCATTATTTCTAATAAAGCATCACGGGCATCACAGATCCATTTTAGTGTAATATGGAAAGTGTTGCCTAGTATTATATTACACATACTAACTGTACTCACTCTACACTAATCTTCATTTATTATTTATATGTTCAATATTATTAGTATTATTATTATTATTATTACTACTACTACTACTACTACTACTACTACTCTGGCTAAAGTCGACACCTTGTGGGACTCATTGGGCTCCTAACAATCTGTAGCTTATGGTAACAAACTTTAGGTTTTGCTGTATAACCGACAATACTGAGCCAGTTCCCTCATTTTGTACAATCTTCTCCACTTGTGTTAAAATAACTTGGGCTCTTAGCTGAATGCTAAACAGCAGGATTTCCATTTAACATCCAATAGTTGTCATTTACAGCCACAGTTCAGTTAAAGTTAGATGCTCACACTTTTAGAAGAACAGAGTGAAATGCAGGAATGAGTTTTGTCCATCTCAGCTGCTGTTTATGTTCATGTGACACATGAGTGAGATTTAATAGATTTATGTGGGGTGACTTCATTAACTTGGATTAGGCTATGTGGATTAGAGCAGACCTCTTGTCTGAGGAGGGCAGAGTCTTGGGTGGCTCTATCCTGATGTCGGGGTCCCACTCGCCGGGAGGCAGGACGATGACCTCATCCAGGAACTCATCGATACCGGCCAGCAGGTCCTGCCTGTCCTTAGCTTTGTAGGCGATATCATGGAATACCTGCCAGCAAACAAACACAACCACAACATTAAGAAGCAACTAATTACCCTTGTACCAGGTACAGGCTGTGCCCATTATAAAAACAACTGGTGCCATTTTTCAAAGGTTGCCAAGCATTCAGCATTGACTGGAAGAAGCTGACAGTTCATACAAAGAGTGTCCAACCAGTGTCACTGATTAATTTTTATGAGGTTGGTATTTAATTTAAAGTTTTGATTAGGCTGAAGTAAAAAATGTCATTTTTTTCCCCCCAGATCTCACTCTGGCCTGATGATGTAGCTGTTATTGATTAATTCTGGTGTCCGGTGGAAATTCAAAAATAAAAAAAATAGTCTATGGCTTAATCATGTAACATGTCCTTAAATTATTTATCCAGAACCGGGAAGAAGAAACACAAAATGCGCAACTACAATGGCTCACTTGAGAACACTGCCCACTCACTTCTGTCACAGTAATGTAACATCATGACACCTAACCTCACCACTAACATAGAATTCCTCAAAAGCTTTCACAATGTACACAAACAGTGTGAACATGTGCGTATCCTCTGATCAGTGGAACAGGCACAGTACGGCCGGGCAGCATGTGAAGTGATGACTCCAAAACACAAACAACTGATAAACGTGTGACACGTTCGTCACGAGAGCGCTGAGGGGGTAAAGTTTAACTCGAGGAAATCCTGGAAAAACACTTCCTACGCTGCTGTGTTGACATACGAGATATGGTGGGAAGAGTCGAGGCCTGTGGGAAATTGCCAGCCAGGTGCTCTCAGGATTGAGAATGTTCTGAACTATCTGTTAACATTCCTGACAACGCTGAGAGGCTGACCCTGGAGAAGTGACGGTACAGAGCAGAGACACTAAGCAGACTGTGGAAAAACTGGAGGACAGAAAAAGCCTATAATGAAGAGAAATTATAGACTTCAGGGTTCTTTTTTCAAACCTTATTTTACTACATATATTCTGCTAACACCAAAACAAATTTGTCTCTCACAACTTCACAACACACAGCTTAACAGCTAAGCTAGAAGTTGGTGGCTGCCAACAGGACTGGTCGGGCCAACTGCTGCGATGATTAATGCAGCAATATCCAGAGAGCTGAGATTTGGCTGCAGATGGCAAAGAGGAGGGTTTAGGTTGACAGCCCTCTTACACTACTTTATTAAAGTTAACTGGACCAGCCAAAAGCTTAATGGGTTATTTTACTGTCTGGAGGATTGGTCACCTCATTCCAAAAGAGATCTCAGGATGTCTATTGTCTTGGTTCACAACAGAGGACTAAAGAGGATAAGATGTATTGTGTTACAGTAGTAAAGTGTTTTCTGTCCTTTATTTACAGTTTATAAGAAAACCATTGCGACAAAAAAATCTCATCAATTATATTAAAACAAAGGGGTAAAAGGGGCACCTTTAGTTTGTAGCTGAAATAATCCTGATAATAACATACCTCATCTGACATCAGGGTAGCAATTGCTCTTCCAATCTCATGATAGGACTTTGCTTTGCCTTTTGGGCCCAACAGGACGAAGAGAAATCTAAGGACAAAGAAGAAAATGAGATGTCACGAAGTCAGCAACTGATTGTTTGCAATGGACGTTTGACAGCTACCAAAACATCCCCCTGAGTGACAGCAGTTACAGTTTAGTGCTGTACCTGGTGGGCACAGGGACCTCAGTGAGCGCCCCCAGCATGACGGCCTGCTGCAGGCGAACAAATGCCACGAAGGGGGTTTCCAGGAAATCTACCTCTCCAACCAGCACATTCGAAGCCTCTGCATCGCGTGGCAATTTTTTCATGAACTTATTCTTGAGCTGTTGGAACAGAAGGAGCAAGGCAGAATAGAGGGGGGGAAAAAGTCAGTGAATGAAAATGTCGGGTAGCAGAGTAAGATTAATTGCGAATAAGTACAGGTCATAAGGCATGCACACAAACTCTTGCTGCAATTTATTGTCACATACAGTGTGATCAGTAATAGATCGGACCATTTTAATAATGTATTTGTTAGAATATGGCTATAACAAGGCAGTGACCTACATGGTGTTTGGCCATCTCTACAGGCTGGTAGGAAGAGGTAGTGCCTGCCCTTTCCTAGAATTATGAGCCGAACCACAGCTAGACTTTATGCCTTCCAATTAACACACTTTACTACAGTGTATATCCAAAGTCTACAGTGTTCTCATTTGGATTTAGCAATAAAAACAAACATAAATACTGGATGAAAAAAAACAACTCACATACAGGGAGATGATTAACTAAAGCCTCAATGTAATGTCAAAGGTCCGACCATTTTGACAAATCTACAGTTTCATGAACAGTCGCGGGTGCATCACTCCATTCGTTATAGTTTAACTGCCGCTGCAATCTTTTATCTGCGTATCTGCTAATCTACATTAAGCTTCTCCATCATGAGTCCTGACAGCAAGAGAAACTGCACATGTACAGTAGCTGACAGAAACTCACACAAAAAAAAAACAGTGAGCTTTTGTGGCGCGACGGCGAGCACCACGGGTGTTATCTATCAGTACATGAGGCTCAACACATGAGCCTGTACAGAGCTGCTGTGTGACTGAAGACCTAAAGAATCATCCATTATGGCGGCACAATGGCCTTATTATCTGCGTGATCTCACGCAATAATGCGGCGGAGACACACAAACACATTACCTGATCCTTCTCTGGCTTGTCAGAGAAGTCGCTCAGGCTGTTGGAGGTGAGGTTTCGGTGGGTAGTCGTTGGGCTACCTGCAGGGAGGTGAGACACCATTAGGGTCAAAGAGGCCGGGGAAGACTGCAGAGCTTCAGATGGGACATTTTTAGTCAAGAAGGTGGATGAGTCAGAGAAAAGAAAGCCAAGAGGAAAGTACACAGAGAGTGCCAGAAACATCAGGACCTAGCTAAATGTGGCAAGGCTTAAGCTTTAAGACTAATGCCAGATGGTCATTCATTCAGACACTCCAGAGAGAGAAGGGCTGGGATACATGGCCGTCTTAGGTCAGCTGCTTATACACGTCAACAGAAACACTCTCAGGCAACTACTGGCAAACGTGTGAGAATGTAAACTCAGTTCGATGCAGGCCATTTACTCATCCACTGTCACTGACAGCGTTTGATAACAGAGTCTATGACAATTTAGCTTTCTGCTGCCAAAGACATGTTTAGCCAAGAGAGTTTCCACACTGAATAAACACACAAGTAGCCTTTCAGCACAATGGATTAAATATGAATTCAACAGTATTGGATTTTTTTTTGGCTCCGCTCATATTTGTGCATTTCCACATGAGTCTGCCAGTTTTCCATGCGACTACGTCTCAACAATGCTGCTTTCAATCGGAGGGTTGCGACCTCACTTACAGAGGTATCCCATGCTGGAGCTCCTCATGACCTCACATGGTTCCTCTGGGTCTTGTGGGGTTAAACAAGGCACAGGGTGCTCAAGGGGGTTGTTGCGTGCTGTAACGCCCCCAGACGAAGGAAGTCAGAGACAGCATAAAGCCCCAGAGGGGGGAGAAAAAGAGGAGGAAAACGAGGTTGGGAAGAAAAGACAAGAAGGAAGAGAAGTTAAAAGTTGTATTAGAAAAAGAAAAATGAGTGTTAGGATAGACGAAAGAAATAAAGGTGTCAGAGGATGATAAGGGGAGCTATTGTATTACCATTCTCCTGGCTCGAGAACAGCCTACTTGCGCTGGAGACACTCTTGCCGATATCTGCAAGAGAGCGCAAGTTGGACTTTTTGGTCTGGTGGCGATGCTTCCGTAGCAGCGTGTACATGACCTTCTCCTTCAGGTCGGGCTTCAGCTGGCCGGTCTCGATCTGGCTGTCAGTGATCAGCTCTGTTGGAGACAAGCATTGATGATGAAGACCAAGTTGAGTTCTTTAAAACTTTCAAGAACGTGTCTGGCTCCAGTCAGCTGCACTTACCGACCACCTGCGGCAGTGTGGAAGCCTCCAGGTCCAACATGATTGTGCCCTTCTCGATGCACGTTTTCAGTTCCATCAGGCTGTGTAAGGACAGCGTGGCCACATGAGGCTTACTCCAGCGCTCACCGCCCTTCTCCACCTTCTCCTCAAACTTTATCCATCTAGAGGATAAAAAGGACACAGAAGCAGGAAGAAAGTTGTTGGTGGTGTTCTGCACTCGAGCTGCTGCATTGGACACCACAACGTGTATTATCATTTTTAGTTTTCCTCTTGTGAAAGCAAAAGTCTGCAGAATATAAATAAAAGTACGTAACAGTGGCTTTCTATGTTTATGAACAAATATTGCCTGCAAACAAAAGGCGACAAGATGAATTCTCTTTTCTTTACAAAACAGCCTCACAGTGTTTTGAATCAGTCACAGTCCGCGAGGCAAGAATAGGGGACGCAGGACAGCACAGAAATAAAAAATAAATCACTAGACACCAAGGTGGCGGCAGTCTTTCAGGGTTTTCAGACCACACATGTCTCAGTCGGAGAAACGAGACTTTGTTAATACCACGGATAGGCTTCGCCTCGAAGGTAAGACTCAGGACAAGGATTCTTTTTAATAATAATGCCTCACATGTCACCACTACAAAGAGCCATTCTCCTGAGGCCTGAGGATGGGGTTTCCTCTGGGGATAGAGTGTCCCTCTGGCTGTGGTCCACACGCCTGTGACCAGCCGTCTTGCAGGGAGCACGGAGACACTGTCGACCTTAAGGAGTTCATTTACATCCTCTTTCATGCAAACCCGGCTTTCTCTTCTCGAAACGGGACAAAGAATTACTAGAAGAAGTACTACTAAGAGAAAAGAAAATCCTTATTGTATTTTTGTATATTACTCCAGGAATGACAAAAAACTCCTTTGACACATCTTTTACTGGTATGAAACTATACTAACTTTCTTTGCTAACAAACAGTCACTTTGATGCCTTTTTGTGCTTCTTTGCTATTCTTAAATTTAACCACAGCATGCCCTGGATTTTATATAACATTGTTAGAATCACAACAACCATTAAAAATTGCAGAAATCTGACTTTGTGCAGCTTCATCCAGAGCCATGAAAGATGTAGAATATTTTTGAAACAGTTTGAGAAACATCAGGGAAGTTCTGTTTGGAGATGAATTCAATGTAACTGATGCTATTCTGGCAAATGAAAAATAAAAAAATCATATTCTACATTACTGCATTTATTTATGCGAGAATAAAAACCAGCATGATATTAATAAAGTACCAACAACAGATCATTTCTTCTTTGTTTTTGCTCCCCCTAAATATTCCATGACTAGATCTTAGCCCGACAGCCGTTTAATATTTTCATCTGCAACACTAAAATCAGTTCATTTGAATTTCTACATCTTCTATGACAATAAATAAAGAAAAATACAGCACATGTAGACCACACTGAAAGGCAAACATCCAACTTGTGGATCTATGACTACACAAGCCATAAAGTCTATATTAATTAGCTCAAACAGAAAAGTTAAAATCATAACTTTATAAAGGAAAAAAATATACATGTACCAGTCCAGATACACATTTTTTCCACTAGGGACATTCAACAGAAAGAATCATTTAAAACCAGTTCATGTGCTCCAAAGCAAGCTGCAACATTAAGTCTTGTTCCGATCATGTGGGAGTTTCTGCAGTTTCCTGGTCCCACAGAGCAGGTACTGCAGCTCTCGATCAGATAACAGCCAACTGGGAGTTCACTGGAGTGCGGCCTGTTTCCCCACACGTACAACACATGATTATGCATAAGGGATTGTGTTCCACTTATGTGATTGTAAAGCAGGAAGCTTCTGCGCACTGCTCTTATAGTAAAAAGAAGGGTCGGGGGTGACAGAGAGCACGTCTGGCTTCTAAGGCGTTCAAGCTCACCTGGCCGTCTCCTTCCACTCCATCTCCTGCCCGTCCACGGCCAGCAGCTCGTCCAGCTCGGTGAAGAGCTGAGGAGGTGGAGGGCCGTCGTCCTCCTCTCCCAGGATAAACCGAATCCTCTCAGCTGGAGAAACTGTGGGAAGAAAGAAGCAAGTTAGGAACAAATACAACAATCCTTTTTCTTGATGCCCAAGAAACAGGCAACAAACGTGAATGTTACACTCATGATAAGGTCATGTTATTGTTGTGCAGCCTTCATGTTGGGTGTGCAGGAATTAAACAGACGTGAGAAATAGCATCTGCAGAATTGTGTACATAGTCACTAATAAAGTTTCCAAGAATCCAAATTCAGTTCACGAGATAAGAGTTGCACATTGTTACGTACAGGACTCATCGTTTGTGTAAAGGCATTATCCCTCACTGGCAGAGACATACCAGTGGATTGTATAGCCTCAGGAGTGCTACAACCAACAGCAATAGACTATTCAGTTACATAAACACCACGCTATGAGACAGAACATGTTTATTGCTCATTTTTAGTCTTTGAAATAACTGCAGGCTGGAGTCATATTGAAAACTGTGTCAAATGCTGATGCAGACATAAGAGGCCATTTTGCTTGCTTTTTTTTTTCTCTCCATACAATTATGCACAGAAGGTAAAGAGGAGTTCCTTTATATGGTATTACAGCAGAAAAAGAGCTTCTATTTCAGCTGGAAGCAGAAACTTCCAGACAAAACATCCTCACAAGGAAGAAATTTTCTGCAGCATATAAAACTTTGTTCCTTCTGCGAAAGGTTGCCAAGACCTGCGTCAGCAAACTAAACATTTCATCACTCACTCTAAATGCCTATCATCTGATCGAGCTTCCTTTTCAGAAATTACAGCAAAGACAGTTACACAACAACGAGGATGGCTCCTGTGTTTTGTATCTGTGTATATAAATGGTTGTCCATCGTGACAACAACTTATTCCTGTTTAACACTTCCAAGAAAGTTGTGCAACTGTGAAGTAAGGTGACAAAGTGGAGGTTAAGCAGTGCGATGAAGCTTTCTTGATACGCTGCACAAGTCAGGGCTCTACAGGTTGATACCTTGGTAACGTAACAGTGCCTATAACCTCCTAATCCTGCAGCAGCGCACCCAAGCAAGCTTTATATAGGATGGTTGTTTTTAAAATAGTACAGTTGGTACTGCTCGACTGTAGCGAGCAGATCTAATATTAAGCTATGTGAAGGTCAAGATCAGTGTCTTGGGAACAGCTTTAGGATCCCATCTTGTGCATCGGCATCACCGCTCAGTGCACCCAACGAGGCGCCCACAACAGAAACATCCTCTTGACGACCACAGGACCTTTGCACTGACATGCCAGCTTGCACATGACAAGACATATTGACGCCACATGGTGTACACAACACCATTCACCTCTCAAGTCTCACAACTGGTGTTATCAATGAAAACCAGGCCTGTGTTGTGGTTACACACAACTTTTTAAGTGGACTGCTCCACGGGTTTTGCCAGAATCAACAGGATTATGGGGATTTAGATAGAGGGCAAAACAGCGGAAAATCCAACAAGTGGAGGGCTCTGTCTGTATGCACTGTCTGCTGGAGTGTGTGTGTTTTGATTTGGGGCACGTCAGCCTACCCACAGATCAGATCCTAGGTTTAGATATGAATTACACTACTACGTCGACATTTTCACACATCATGCCTTCAGTCCAGTTTAAATATTGTTTGTGAGGTAAGAGAAAAGTAAGGCATGTTCATCTTCAGGCGTTTTTTCTATTACTGAGGCCTCAACTCACATTGGCAGGTTTGGAAGGCATGTTTTTGTTCTGTTTTGTTTGTTAATGCCAAACTCACACTATTTATTAAAGCCAGGGACTGTAAAAGCAGAAAGAATCATCAGATTTTCAACTCTCCAATGGTCTTTGAACTACTCATCTCTGGAAAGCTAACCGAAACCAAGCTTAAAATTGTGACATTTAATCAAAAGCACTTCATTCTACAAGTCTCATTTAAACATTTCATCCAAACGGAACCGTTTGCACTTAAAAGACAAAACAAATAATTCTGAGCTACTCAGCTGCAACCAACAGTCACTTTGCAAAACCTCAGGGCGTACTCAGTTGAACTGCACTCAGTTGAACCACATGCTGTGCTCACACCAAAGACAAGCTTTACTTTCTATGTGTGTGATTCAAACATTTCTGTAAAAGTCGCCAGTGTTGCTGGTTGTTCATCCACAGAAAGGATATCGGACTGTACATCGCTTCACAAATCATGGTTGTGCTGTTTCCATAGAGGTGCAGGACTTTAGGTGCAGCGGAAAAATGAGCCCACAGGGAGGAAAAACAGTGGACGCTAACTGTGAAAAACAAATTCAGAGGATAGAAGAAAAAAACTCTCTAATAAAGTATTTATTTTTGCCAAACTTGTCATATATACACACTGTTTCTTGTGCCATGTTACAAAGTGAGCACGAAAGTAGGAACCTGTGTTTATGTAGCGCAAAGCTCTGAAGATAGCTATCTCAAGACACTATTTACTTACTGAAGGGCACTCCCGTGTTGCAGTAAATTTCTAAATGCTCGGCACAGACGTCTCCGATCACTTTTAAAAATCAGCCATACACCGTTTTGCAGCTGCCACTGGTACAGCTTGTGATGAGAGGAGAGCGTCAACAAGTCCACCAGCAATCTTATTTAGCAAGACAGTGGAGAGTTGTTTGTACAGTTTGCAACAAGTAAATAAAATTATTTCTAAGAATATTTTTCGAAAATGTCCAAAAATACAAACATTTCCTTAATGGATTACTGAGCCCTGGATGGATGACTGATGTCCCCCACAAGAAGGGTTAATGAGGGGCAGAAATTCAACATGAAAGTCTTTACATGGGGTCACTGAAATAGTTTGCTGTTTGACAGGAGAAAACTGTTTATCCCAACAGTGGCTCATCATACAGTAGGGTCTGACCTCTCAGTCAACCTTCCAGGACTGTTTACAGTTCAGATCTTCTGCAGAGATACCGTAGGATGAGAAAGTAGGAGTCTGTTCATGTGTGTGTGTGTGTGTGTGTTAGAGGGAGCATTTAATGTGGACAGCTCAAAACCTGCTCCTGTGTGTAGTTTGGTTCCACTTCTGTCCTGCCGCCCGCTGATTTACAGTCTGATATCTTTTCTATGCATGAACAACCAGTAACACTGTTGGCTTTTACAGAAATGTTTGAATCATTCACACAGAAAGTGCAACAAGGTGAATTAAGGGCAACAATTTGGGACTGCAAAGATTTGGGTAGTTCTGCAGGGGAACAGGCTGGATGTGAAATATTGATGGATTTAAGTGGGGATAGATGCAAAACACACATTTTATTGCAATTGTTCTGAGTTTAATGACATTAATGAGGCTTTATCAAGCAGTCAACACTTGTAAAGCTCTTATCAGTTCAACAAGTACTTGAAACTAATTGCCTTTTATAGATAAATATGTCTAGTCGTAACCAGAAAAAAGGTGTTAATTTGATTTACCGACAGTCTGTTACCAACAAACTCTGCATGAATCACACATGAGTCAATCAGATTGGACCCGTGACATCTAGATAGAGATTAATGTGAGCAAAGCTATCGTGGCACCTTCGGATGACTAAGCACACAGGCTGGTTTACTCTGCAGCATGAGGTGCAGCAGACGATTACAGCGTCAGAGGGGGAAGGATTAGTCAAGCGCTTGTCTGCTGCGGGGCTTGTGAACCGACAGCTTGATGTGACGCCGGCACAAAGAAAATCCACGGTGTTGAGGATGCAACAGGTGAAAAAAAATCTGACTAAATCTTTACATTCTGGTCATTCCAGAGCCTTTATCCAGGTGATACCAGAGGCATCTAATGTATACACTGCATATACACGCTGTACACTGTCTGCAGTGAAACAACCCTGTGCCACTACACCAGGCTGTAACAGCTGCTATATCCTGTATAGAAAAAGTAAATTCCTCCACATTCTCTCCTCTGATGCTTCATATTGCAGTCCCATCCTGAGTCATGCTTTGTTACAGCAAATTCTAAAATGTACAGTTCATCTTGCAGCATCTTGTTTTGTCAGTTTCCTTCCAATTACACATGTAATTATGCAGAAAAGTGCATCAACCTAACGTCAAGTAGTAGCTAAGTCTGCATGAGGACAAAGAGGGAATGAAACACTTCCTGCAAGCTGGGTAGCAAAAAAACAGAAAAACCACCTGCAATTCACCTCTACGACCACGATCTACTAAATTTTTACAAAACAGGCACTCTGTTTCTTGTGGTATCTTGTCGCACAAACTATTTTGGCAGGTTCTGCAGTTTCCTGGTGTGTCTGCTGGTCCAGTTAACCTTATCTAAAGGGTGTTGCTCGAAACTATGCTACCACTGCTTTTACCTTTCACTGGTGTACGTCCACAGAAAGAGCCCGTTGTTTGGTGCACGCTTGTCAGCCAACCTAGCTGTGTCTTTGAACTCTTGTTTGAGCCTACATGTGCAAAGGTTGCATTATTTTAGCTTATTGCCCCCTTTTCTTTCAGTTTTATTGCCACATAATAATGGAATAAGAGAAAAAAAAATAATGGAAAAGCAGAGAGACTGAACCAGTGGCACTAAACACATGTTGGACACAAGTTTTATCAGCACACTTTCTTTGTGCACAAGTGTTTGTTCCAGTGTGTAGTTATGATCAACAGTGTAAAAATGCAGATGTTGACACCTGTAATGAAAAGTGTAATGATGTCTTCCAGTTTCACGTAAAACATTTAATTGACAAAGAAATTTTTGTATGTCTGGAAACAGTTGCTCCTCATGATTTAATTCATTTTAGTTTAATTTTGGTTAATATTCGGGACAGATTTTGACACTTGTCTTTCTTAAACTAGACCCTTGGGTCACTACCAGCTACGACAGCACAGCTCGTACTGTTTCCACCTTGTAGGTCTGCATGTAATCGTGGTGATTATGAGGCTCATTCAGGCTTCATCTGAACTTTAGGTATCAGTAGAATTACAACTTTTCCTTGATCCTATCGCAGCCTTCAGGTTTGTTCTGCTGCCGTCACTGCTCACACATGCCCTGATGAGTCGGGAGGCAAATCCCTCGTCTTTCCTCCTGCTCAACTTCAAATTATTTTTGATACCTTAACAGTTACCTCCAGCAGCAGTAAGCACAGCGATAACACCCCTGCATTACACCAGTTTCCAGGTTGTGCCATTTAAGGTGAATTCCACAACTGTGTACGATAATTGCAAGTCTTGCTTACGCTAGTTGTAATGTTTGGGATTCTTGGAAAACGCACCACCCAGGTGGTTTGTACGCTGGTGCAGAGCCTTCATTGAGGCTTACGGCTACAACATGGAGCTCTCCATACAATTACATGGTGTATTTACTGTACACTGATGCTAAATCGTGAAGCTGTCAGTTAAATGCTTTCCCACCAAAAAAAACCCAACACACAACTAAGGTACATTAAACCTGCACGTTCAAACTGACCTCTATCTTAAAGAGTCGCTTGGAATTAGAATTCCTCCCGCTCTAGAAAACAATGGTGGGATTAATGGTAGTATCATGCCACTTTTCTAAGCTTCTATATAGGGAAAGACATCTGGTGTGCTTTCCCATAGCAGGAGGAAGATTCTCCACACTGACATCAATTTAGCCCTCTGAACCACAAAACCAACCGGCGGCTTTGAAAGGCATGTTGCCATGAAAAAAATAAAATAAAACGAAATTACAATATTTGTCAGAGCCAGAACAGATTTTTAACTTTATGATGGCATTGGTCTGTGACATGTCATTCAGTTGGAAAACTTCACCAAATCCAAGCTTAGAATTGTAATACTTAATCAAATCACTTCATTCTACTAAATGTGCCAAAACTAAACGGCTTGTTCTGACCAGATTCTGTAAAAAACTAAAAATTCAGTGCTCCTCAGCACAACCACAAAAACATTTCTGACTCTGCTACCGCAAAGAGTCATGTGACAATAACTCTAGGACGTCTCAGCTGAACTGCAGGGAGCAGATAGGAGTCAAGAATGGAAACTAATTCAAAGCCTAAGTCAGAAAAGATGAGCAAACAATGAGTAAAAACGTGACAGGATCAACAAAAACATCCAGAAACTGCTTTGGGGTTCAGAACGTCTCCATCCACTTGCTGGACTTAGATTTTTTTAGTGCTGTTGGAAGATATTCCTTCAGATTCTGATTGCTCTTCTCAGTACTGAGCTTGTGTTAGGCCTCCTTCAGACTTATCTGTCTGGTGTAACATCTTGACTTCTGCCTCCCCTGTTGTACTCCCTCTTTCTCCCCACCTACCTAGTTGTTAGCTTCTGAGAATCCTTTTTCACAAACCCCACAGAGTCCTGCGTTAATCATCGAGGTGACAGATAATACCCGTCTTTGTGTTGACTTTACACAGTTTAAGCCAACCCAGTGTCATTTTCAGATTAGTATTCAGCATGTTCCCACTCCCCTGCTCCATTAATTCAGTTGAGTGTAGGTTTCAGCTTGAGGATTTTTTCTATTTTTTTGTTGCTGGCTGCCACCCCACCCAGCCCTCCCTGCTCTACCTCCTTAACTACCAAAGCACTGATATCCTGTAGGGTGTAATTTGCAGAGTGCTGCTGGACTTGACCCAACATCTCAAGAGTGATTTATTCATTACTAATGGGGCTCCCATGAATTATACTCTGCACACTGGGTGTTTTTGTTTTGTTTTTTTTAAAACTTGATTTCACAGTTGGTATCAGGGGAACTCACTGAGAGGTTTGAGGACGTTTGCAGCCGGATCATCTGCGTTCTCCCCATCCGACTTGTATCCTTCCGTGCTCTGCTCGCTTCGTTCTCTCTTCTCCTTGTGGCTAGACTTGCGTCTGTGGCGTCTCCTTCGGTGGTAGCTCTTGGGAACATGCACACCAATGTACACAGTGTGGTGACCTGTCACAACACAATAGGGTGAATGCAGATCAGATTACATTCACAGTTAAAAAGGAAATCACATTAATCCTGACTGCTGGTAGTCCCTGTCTTCCAGTGGCAGAACAAAAACAATGGAGGCTGCGTGAACTGGTGTGATGTGGAACAAAATGTTTGCTTATCTTAAGGCTAGTTTAATGCATTGTTTTGTTTTGTTTTTGGCTTGTGCTCAAGTTGAAACTACACAGTGATAATTTGTGGTTTTCTGCTGTATCTCTTTCTCAGGAAGAGATAGAGCATGTCGTCATTCAGCCACGTTAAAAATCAAATAAATGCCAACTACTTCCTACGCAGGAGCTTGTACCGGAAATGATGACCTAATGTCTCCAGGAAGCAATTAGAAGAGCGAGACAGTGAGAGAAAACTCTAACAAACACTGGGATTAGATGACCAAGTTAGCGCTGAAGCCACCAAGCATTTTTGCATTCAACCATGCATTCCACAGACATTTCTTGTGGGTTTTAAAGATATCTTTCACACTTCACCGGGGTCAGTTTCGGTTCCTTGCAGAAACCACCTGAGGTGGAAACAACCATCAAACTCCAGTGCAGAATAGCAACGGATCTTGCAGCTCCTACATACACACCAACAGCCTGGCATAATGTCAAGAGCACTGACATGGTTCTCTTTGTGTGCACGCTTAAGTGGTGGTTTGTGAAATATGTGAATGTCTCAGTAAAGTCATCTGGGTGTCTCCAGATGAATTCTTTTGTGGTTTAAGCTGACAGGCAACACTGGACAGGAAGAAAAAAACATGAACATAAACAAGGATACTTTAAAGCTTGTGATGCGTCTACCAGTAAAATAATGATCCAGAATTCATCACTCATCTTACCTTCCACTTCCTCTGCGTCACAGACATGTTTGACAAAGGACGCTCCTCTGTCCAACACCGCTTCATCCTCCACTCTACGGGACAAACAAAGAAAAGGTTTAAAAAAGGATCAACATGCATGACAGTGTGGACTATACTTGTAACAATGCAGGTCCTACATAACTTTCTGTACTTAATGAAGTCAGGATGTTTTCTTACATGAATCCCACTAACATCGTGAACAATTTGTATGGCATCCGAAACACTATAATATACTTCATGTACAAATGAGGCTGTCAAATCTTTACATGAACTAAAATTTGACACCCTCGGGTGTATAATCAATGCCATGCTTTCATTTCAATCCTACTTTTACACTCATCAGAGTCAAATTCAGGTCATCACGACACACAATCTAGGTAATTATTCCTGTTCAGCAACTTCTCATTCAGCTACGAAGCACTGCTGGGCCACTACCCTCTTATTCTGCAGCTGTCACACCTCTAACAGTGGGACAATTCACTAAACCACGTGTTATCGTGAGAATAATATTAAGATGAGTTTATTTTTGAATTCGATCATCATACTCAGGCCTGAATGTGACATTTTGTTCAAAGATGTCAGCAGAATGATTTCCAAACATGACCCATTACTTAACCTTGCAAAGTGGATTTCTGCAATATGAAAATCACCCACATGTGACCAAAATGTCAGCTTCTCATCCACCTACACTGCTGCTGCACACATGAACATGTTTGTTTTTTTTAAAGGTCCTTTTCTTTAGTGAGTGCAGGAATAAAGTGCACGGAATCTTTATCAGATTAAGATGCATTAAAAGGTCATTTTTAATAAGACACCTTCATAGGTTTCATGACGTGGAGTTTCTGTTAATGCAATCTCAGTCTTCCTCGAAGGTTGGAAGGAATGCAGCTCCCCCAGTCCAGCAAAGTGCGGACTAATCCAGGCTATGAAAGGCGGTTTACAACTTGTTTCAAATCCCAATTTGAGAATACATTTTTGTCCAAAGCAGATACATAGAAAACAATACCACTAATTCTCAATATAAAAAGGAAGGAAAAAAAAACCTGAGGCTACAATTTAATTCCATTGTGCCAACACACATTTTAAATTTAAATAGTTTTTGCCAATATGTTAATTACTTCCTTCAAACTGTACTCAGATTACACAAGCGTGTCAGTTTCACATTAGGAGTTCTTTTGCCACGGCTAATCTGACCAGCTGCTTTATCATAATAGTTTCGCTCAACAACAAAAAAAATAAATATTTGACTCAGGATGTATATCAAGAATGTCAATAAACACTTGAACATTTGCCACTGAGCAATCCTCAGCTGAAGATGACACCGCTCCACAAATGAGGGGATGGGAGCAGTGTACGAGAAGAAAAAAAAACGCTAAATAAACAAAGTCAGGAAGGATACAACTTGTTCCTCCGATTGCACTGCGAGCTCATCTGAATTTCCCCAGTGGATACGATATCAGGCCTTGAGCATGATAGAGGTATAGAGCTGATAGCGAACGTAATGTTGAGCCACCAGCTCCTAGATCAAACAAGTGATGAGGAGTGGCTCGGTTTGGTGCCAAGTTTTCAAATACAGTCACTGGCCTCTGTACCCTGCTTTTGTTGCCTATTGTTGCATACAAAGAAAGTTCCCACAATGTGCCGTACGGAGAGGGTAAACTCTAGAAGTCAGCTCCAGATTTCTTTCCCTGTTCTGCTTGTACTCTCTTCTTCTTCTTCTTCTTCTTCTTCCCCTCCAGGACAGAACGTACAGAAAATACCACTAGCCTCAAGGCACTGGTTATGTCACACTGTTATCTTTTGTGAAGAACTTGTCCTTAACCAGACGAAGTAGCACAGCTCACTCAGAAAACGGCTAGCAATCTAAAAGGGACACACTTACACTCAATAAAAAAAAAAGGAAAAATGGGTGGGGCCTTTTCAATTTACTCTTGCACAATTATTATACCTGTGGGAAATACGCTTCAAGATCTTACCAGGAAGGGCTCAGCTCTAACCCCCCTGTGCAGCAGGTACCACAGCTGCCGGTGATGCAGCATGCAGTGTGTGCATGGAGGCAGGTCATGTAACACAGCGAGAGGGCCTTCAGAAAAGCGTCGGCCACACAGGAGAGCAAAGTAAGCTCATGTTTCAGGTTTACTGCTGGCTTTAGTCAGTCCTTGGAGCCATGTTAATCACTCCACGCTGCGGCCTCAGACACGGAGACCCTAATGATGAGAAACATACCACAGGTGGCACACAGACATCCAGGATGCAGGAGAAGAGTTTCAGCATTCCTGGTGCTAAATGAAAGAATGTGACTGGTGTGTTAAGCGGGATGTTGGAGTGAAAAGAAGAAGCAACTACTGTGGGTGAAGAGAGGATAAGAAATCTGCTCCTCAGCTTTGTCCAACAAATCACTTACTCAAGTTAGATTAAAGTAGATGAAAGCAAAATAAAATGCATATCTTGTGTATGACAGCACAGGGCAGGTAATATCTTATGTCTCGAGATGCACATCATTGTAAAGAATCTTCTTGATCTTCTTTTTCATTTCCGCTGCCTGATTAAAGGAAGCAAAAAAAAAAAAAAAAAAATGTAAAGAATCTTCTTGATCTTCTTTTTCATTTCCGCTGCCTGATTAAAGGAGGCAAAAAAAAAAAAAACTCTTCACAGCAGTGAATCTTCTCACTTAGCTTCAGTTCTTGGTGACCTCATGAGGCGGGATAAACCTGTCAGTGCGTGAGGAGCTGGGATCAGCTGCTCGGGATCAGGGATCATCCCCATCTCTTTACAGAATGACGCAGCCAATCCCACCGGCCAGGTTTAACATGAGGGTAGGTGCCTCCGCATGAGGGCAGGAGCCCCCCAGCACAGACAGCACTACAGGCAGCGCAGCCAGGATTCCTGAGCCTTAACGTGATACTCTATTCAGCATCAAACCCACCAAACCTTAAGGATTGAATAGTAGCTGTAAAACTGTCATTCAGTGGATTCAAATGAATTTTGATGCTGAAAAGTTGATGTAGTAAAACATCTTTGCACTTTTGATGTGAGGTAAACTTTTGAGGGAAAATCTCCATTTATAAATTCACTTACTTTCATTCACAATGATTAATTATAGTCATAAATTCATTTTTAAAAAAAGGGGGGGAAAGTGCAATCCCCACACTGCATAAGTTGTGGCTACAGTATGTTTAGAGATTTTTAGCTTGAAAATGACTTCCTTCATGAAATACATATATTTTAAAAAAAGGACACCCGACTAGTACAAGGTTACTTTATGTCACAGCATAACTGTTGTTATATGACTGCTCGTCTGGCTTGCCTTGACTTTTGGAATTTCCACCAATGAAACTGGAACGAACAAGGAAACGAACAGATATCTAATTGCTCGTCACTAAGCAGAGCCTAAGAAAGCCTTTCAGACTGCAGTTAAAGGAAGAGTCGTGCAAGTAAATGAATGACATAAAAAAGACGAGGAGGAAGAAAATTCCAGGCTCTGTTGCAAAGCAGGTGTCACAATCTAAACAAAAGACACAAGAACCAGGAATCAGCTTGTGTTTTTTTTTTTTTTTTGCATTTTCTGCTGTCAGGTGAGGGCATGGCACCCACCCATGCTACTACAGGTTACACTTGGTTTCAGTCCTTGTCACTCTGAGGGACTGTTTCCCATCAAACACATATTCCAATAGGATACTACTATCCACCCCTAATATCTAATTATTGTCTTGTACTGGCTGCAGAGGACATTTACCAAACAGTTGATGAATTCCATGTGCTTGAAGGAAAAGTGCAAACAGGCTCACAAGGGAAATTTCCGTGCTTGATAGTAACCCTGAAGGCTCATTTGCTCTGGCGTCCGTGTCATTGCGCAACGTGGACGCACACACTGGCCCACGCTGAACGTGGAATTAGAAGGTGTCACCTCATAGACCACATGTTCTGGGAAACTTACACGCAGCTTTATTCACAAGGATGCCCCGGGCACCACATCTCCAGCCACTTGGCCTGCGCTCCCTTCCTCTCTAATTGATAGTGACAGGTTCTTGGAAAATAGATTACCGTCCATTCGTAGCCACAGCGCGACTGCAACAGTGGCTTATCCAGTCAAGGGTGTCCCTTGAATGAATGAATTTTTGTCCAAACGTGCTTCGTAGCCTAATAAACAATCTAAGTACTAAAGGTATGGCACCAGAGGCCAAATAACCCCAGATAAGACACTAAACGACAAGATTTACGCACAGAAAACCCTGTAGTGACATGAGACTTTGAACGTATCCAAGTTTAAATGAGCTGGTGAGCGACACAAACCTGCTGCTTTCACCTGGCTGGAAAAGGACCCAAGTCTAAGGAAAGCGATTTTCAAAGCAAAGTTTCCAAAATAACCAAGTTTATAGTTTAAGAGGTGAAGAGGAGCGAACACAAACTTACTTGCTCTTGTCGGAACTCATGGTTCGTCTTTCACGCTGGTGCCGTCTCCGTCAGCTTCAAGTTGTCTCAGCTGCGTGGTGTTTGGGAAATCTTCCCCTACTCTAGCTGACGCGCTTTCAAAGTGAGTAAAAAAAAAAAAAACGTGGAAAAACAAGGAGGCGAGGAGCTTCGGCTATCTCGCTGGAATGATCTCTTCGACTCTACAAATCAAACTTGACGCGCAACGCACAATCCTCATATCTGGCTGGACTCGGTCAGGTCGTGTCTCGGAAACATCTTGGAGAAAGCGTCTCGGTGGAAGCGTGGAGAGGCTCTGTGCGCAGCGTGTCTTTTTCCATATTTAAAGTGCCATCCCTCCTCCTGCGTGACGCCACCCGGGGGGCGGAGGTCAGAAAGTTAGTGCTGGGTGGCGCAACAGACTCTTAACTTGACAAATGGGCTCTCTATTGTTCACTCAGGGAAATACAGCTCACCAAGTTTATTAAACAACGCGCAAATCACTTTTAATGCTTGGTACTGATAGATGATAGGTGTTGATCTCATAAAACACAAGCTTCATAATTGGATCATCTTGTATCTTTTCTTTTTTAATTACACTTTAAATTTGATTTATTTATTTATTTAGCAGATTATGAACATTCATTTTGGATTTTCATTTCACGCACAAAAGAAAAACCTTATAAATATTAACTGGTGCTTGTCATTTCAGTGCACCAACAACTCAACAAGTCCAGGAATTTCAGCTGGTTATATATTCTGATCTCTGGAATTAAAACAGAAAATTAAAGCAGCTATTTCAGGTCGATTTACCCAAATCCTATTGCAGCTACCAGGTAAAGGCAAAGCTGAGCAGTCAAAAATAGCAGAGCTGACTGCTGGTATGGAGACTGGCGACATCTTCTGGAGGCTTGGAGAGAGCAGGAGGAAAAGCCAAGACTGACACATCATCATATCTAAGGCTGAGTTATCAGGAAGCAATAAAAACAAACCAACCAAATATATTTTAAACACTTCAAGTTTATTGTCTTTGTTAATACCAATGGACACATAGAACATCATCATTTTTCACAATAAGATTGATAAATATACAATGAACATAAGAAAATAGCAATTAGATTTAAAAACATAAAATAATAGTAAAAAGAGCCGTGACTGTTGAGGAATTTCATTGTTTTAAAAGTGATAATCCGTCCCATCGGCTGGCTCGGATCGCTCACAACGTGCTCAAGAACTCTTTCACCTAAAAATGAACAACAGATAAATGGTTTATAAATAAAGATAAACACAATAAAATAAAGTGGTTGTCATCATTTGTGCATAGCATTGTGTGTCTATTTTTTCCACATAAGCAGCTTTAAAAACCTCAATTTGCATATGTGAACACTTGTGCGTTT
>NW_007577797.1:789694-790271 GCF_000690725.1 Stegastes partitus
CAAACTGACATATGACTAATGCATGGAGAGACCTTTATGATTATTTATAGAGGCTGCTTGATATTTGCAGACAAAGCTGCATGCAAAGTATAAACTGTCAGCTGACATTTCGATAAATCGTTTGCCGCCATTTCTTGTAGACAAGATTCTTGAGGGTTTTTTCACTCGTCGCCAAAGTAAACTTTTTAAGACCTTTTGATTACAACAGAGAATCCACCTCAGTAGTCCTAATAAGAATGAGGAGGACACCAGGGGCAATACTGTTTATCAGTTACATGAACTGTACTTGTTGTATAGCAGAGTTTCTGTCAGTACCTTTGAGCTCCGCATAACGAGTTCAGTAATGAAACTGAACCACTAATGTGGCATGAACTCAGCTAATAAATTAATCCATTTAAATAAACTTCACTTCAGTGGATTGAAGTTGACGGATTGTTTCCGTTAATGAGCTTCCTAGTTTCTGTGGTTGGCAGCTGATTAAACTTCACAAAAAAAGGATTACAAAACCTCCCACATGAACAGTCCATTGTCTCACCAGTGTTACTTGTTTATGGATGTATACAGACCGTTGCCAAGC
>NW_007577797.1:790579-793860 GCF_000690725.1 Stegastes partitus
CTTAAAAGTTCTGATTCTCAAACAAACTACCTGGTTTTAAGAATTTTGTGAAATCAAGCATCACTTTTCTTGTTTTCATTGCTGTGCTACAGGGTCTTTCAAAAACAGTGACACTGTTTTATAGCCGTTAAACCCAATGTATATTTGAAACATGCACTTATTTTAAGGCTCAATATTAGACTTAAAGAATTAGAATTAATAAACTGGAGACTTTGTAATTCTATAAATTAAATAATGTTATATTTTGTGTAATGTTAACTCACTGTTACTGATGCTTTAACATGTAAACAATATTACAGCTGGTTTAGTTGGAGCCTAGTTTGACTGTTTTTGGTTGCCAACCAATAAGTAAATCACCAACTATTTTAATAATTAAATAATTGTCTTTTTGTACATTTCTAAGAAAAAAAATCCAGCTTCCTAAATTAGAATAAACTGAATATCTTTAGGTTGTGGACAAAACATGACATTTGTCCTCTTTAGAAAACACTGATCAACATTTCATCATTTTCTAACATTATATAGATCAAACACGTAATTAATTCATTGAGAAATATTCAGCAGACTTCAATTGAAGCCCAAATGACAGTTTTGTTTTTTTGACATTACAGCATATTAGATTTATATTACTTTATTTTTTTAAATAATTACTTATTGTATAAACTCCAGCTGTTAGCATGGTAGAAATTGCACTGAAATAAAAAAGTACAGCATCTGTCTCTGAAATCCAGTAAAGTAGAAGTATAAAGTAACACAAACTGGAAATACAACCTGCAACTTTCTCCTGTAAGTTTCAGCTAAAATGAATCTGGATGGAAACAAATGTGTTCATTGAAATACACTGTGACTCACCTTCTCGATCATGTCAGCACTCTTGCTAGTGTTTGCCTTAAAGTCTTCATTCACGTCTATGGTCAGGACCGGCACGTTGTTCAGATACTCAAACTCCATGCTGTGGGCAGAGGGGATGTGGCACAAGTAGTTAGTGATGTTTGACAATTTCAGGTCATTTAACTTTGTAAGGAAATGAATGAGAGAAACAGCCCATTTCCTGCTTCATCCATCCTTCAGAGAAATAAATGTGGCAGATGCAAATCACATGTATTAAACAGTTAAAGTTTAAGTTGCCTCCAGGTTGTTGCATGAATGGGGTCTTTCTTCTGATGCCCATCAACATTCAGAGAACTGTTACAGTGTGACGCTCTTCTCCTATAATACATGTGTTGTTCTCTCAAAAATGCAGCCAATTTGTGATGCAAAGGAGAGTCTGCGTGGGTGCACATGTGTTTGCTCACGTCATCGTCTTGTGCTGCAGCCAGCTCTCGTGTTTAAAGTGGAGCTTCTCCAGGTACTCCAGAGGGATGTCTTGCTCCTCCGCTCTGCCTCTCATGTGTAATCTCTCTAAACATCTCTACAAGTAGCAAAAAAAACCAGAAGGAAATTGTTGTTTTTTTAATAATAAAAATCTCTGTTTTACATAACAAAATCACCTCATTTAGATTAGTAAAGGTAGTTAGTTAGTAAGGAAAAGGAGCTGGGGGAAGTAGGGAGGGTACCTCCGGTGCAGCTCTGAGGTAGATGATGCCGTCCAGCTCGATGTGCTTGCCAAACTGGTTGTGCAGCCAGCCATGCCAGTCCTGGTAGACAGACCATTCAGTCTCGTTCAGGCATTCACTCTCGTACAGGTTGGCTGCAAAGATGTACCTAAGACAAGCAGAATACAAGAGAAGGATAGACGTGAGCTTTCAACAAGAAGGACTATGTTAGGACTCTGAACTCTTGAAGCTGTGTGTTCATATAACTGCTATATTCATGGGTGAGGAAAAACAAATGGCCTTCACAATGTATAAGAATTTACAGAGCTGCCTCCTCAATTTTTTTTAGTTTACAGCAATATAAAATGCAAAAACCTACACATTTGAAATGCATGTAGTGTTTGTGCCTTACACTGTTCCTTTTCTCTTCATGACATCCAGCTGCTAAATGAATTATTAATATATCTCTGACCTTGTCTCTGACATACCACACATTACTGGACAGGCGGTTTTAATGTTGTGGCTCATTTGATGATGTTATTTGGTTAAAGAGAGTTCAGAGATACAATGGCTGTGGGGAATTTTATTGTTTTCCCCATTTTCTCAAAGTCAGAAACTATGAGATGCCTTAAGACAGACCTTTTGAAATCTATTTTGTGTTGTCTGAAGCTATGTCAAGCAGCAATATTTGGCTATCATGTCTCAGTTGTTGAGTGTCTGTGAGATCAAATATCATAATCATGATCTTTTACACACTGGAATTAAATGAAACTAAGTGAATAAACTTGGGGGCTTCATTTCAAAGCTTTGTCTAATGGGAGAACCACAGTCTCAGAATGAAATCCCCTGAATTAGATCTTTATTGGAACTGTTAAAGGTTCAATTTTAACAAACTGTTTCAGCATTAAAGCAACAGCTTTCAAACACTGTTTTCACTGAGGAGTTAAAGTTCCACTACGTTTATTGATTTAACCCCTAAAAACTAATCTCTGTGACTATTGTGAATTTTGCCTTTTCTTTAATGGAAGGGTTTGAATACATCTGAGGACAACTGTACATATTTTTTTCCATGAAAAACAATCCCTTCCTACCCTAAAATAGTTAGATGTAACCATACACAATTATCCCTTTTAGAAGGTGTGGAGCTAGGAAGTCCTCTCCCTCTTCTCCATGCGTCACTCGCTGCAGCTCAAGCACACCAGCTCACCTACAACTCAGGTCAAACACTGTAAAGCTACTCTACACTACACAATGGCAAGGTGTCATATTGGAGGGATTCAGCCATACATGTTTGAACCCGAAAACAATTCTGGAGGAGAATGATGTCACAGGAGGCTCCAGCCTTCAGATTTCTGACTATGCTTACTTTGAAGGAACTAACAAGTTTAAAGTATGCGTATCATGAATTTCCTCCTATTTAATTAAATTTAAACATTTTCCAGTTTGGTCGCTGATACCTGTCGCTGTAGATGGACCGCTCGAAGAACTGCACGGGGTTCTCTGCCTCTCGGAGCTTCCCGGTGGCCGATCGGATCTGGGCCCGTACCCGGCTGATGCAGGCGTAGCTCTGGAAGGTGTAGGCCCACCGCTCGGGCTTCTCATACATCATCTGCAGGACGTTCCCTCCACTCCGCTGAGATGTGGTCAGCTCCTAGGACACCCAGGTCAAAGCCTGTGTTAGATTTCTCACCTCACCCTGAGACATGAACAAATCTAACAAACTACACACCTCAGTGTCAACGTGGT